>NW_005198243.1:500726-508604 GCF_000372725.1 Emiliania huxleyi CCMP1516 | reverse complement strand
CTCATCCCCCCCCCCGGCCCACCTCGAGGCGGGAGGGGGCGCCGCTCTCTGCGAATGTCCGCTCGCGATCGGAGGCCTGCGGGGCGGCGCGGACGCCGTCGAGGTACGGGTCGAGGTGCCTAGTCACGTCCAGGACATGTCCCCTGCCCCGCCCCTTGCCCGGCCGCCCCCTCGCCCTCGGGCGGCTCGAGTGCCTCGCCGCCAAGGTGTGGATGAAGTCGGCCTAGTCCACACACGCCCATCCACGTGGTGAATGCTTGCGTCCCTCAGCCCGCTCCTCCCGCCCGCAGAGAGGGATCTGTGGAAGCGGCGTCACCTGCTCGGCGGGCAGCGGCGGCGGCGATCCCCCAAGCAGCTCGAGCCAACCAGCCTGCGCCGCCACCGCCGCCGCCGCGCCGCCACCGCCGCCGCCGCCCCCGGGCGGAGATGGTGCGCCGGGCCGCAGACCATGCGGTCCCCCGGAGCTGTTCGCCGCGGCGGCAGACGCAGAGAGCGGCGCCACCTCACCCCTCGACGCCGGCCCGGGGGGAGATGAGTGCGGGGTGAGGTAGACGCTCGACGCGGCGGAGCTCGAGACGGCGGGCGAGTCCACCTATGACCGGGGAGTCGGGGACGAGTCGCCAGGCACGCCCATGCGTGTGTCGCGACAACGACGGGGAAGACTGCCGGCGGGCGCGGGTCGAGAGGTGTGCCGGTCGGGCCAGCGGCGGCCGGAGAGCAGTCGGCCTCCTCCGCCAGTCTCGAGGCCGGGGCGGGGGGCCAGCCTCCTCCTCCCTCCGCCGCATACCCCTCCGCCGCATAGCCCTGCTGAGGGTACCCCTCCTGAGGGTACCCCTCCTGAGGGTACCCCTCCTGAGGGTACCCCTCCTGAGGGTACCCCTCCTGAGGGTACCCCTCCTGAGGGTACCCCTCCTGCGCATACCCCTCCGCCAAGTAGCCGCTCCCCTGAGAGAAGCCCGCCCCGTGCGAGAAGCCCTCCTGCACTACAGCGCCGCGCATCGCCGGAGGCGTCGGCGCCCGCGCGCGCGACTTTGCGGCGGCGGCGAAGCGGCGGCTGTGCGCGTCCGACGCGGCGGCGGCAACGGCGGCGGCGGCGGCGTTGGCGGCCGCCGCGGCGTTGGCTGCGGCGGCATTGGCGGCAGCTGCGGTGGCCGTGGCGGGCGGGTCGAGAGCCGAGTCGTGCATGTCGCGGTCCATGCGGTCCGCCTGGACGGGGTACCCCTCCCCGCCGTACCCCTCTGCAGCGCCGTACCCGTCTGCAGCGCCGTACCCGTCTGCAGCGCCGTACCCGTCTGCAGCGCCGTACCCGTCTGCAGCGCCGTACCCGTCTGCAGCGCCGTACCCGTCTGCAGCGCCGTACCCCTCTGCAGCGCCGTACCCCTCTGCAGCGCCGTACCCGCCCTGCTGGGCGCACTGCTCCTCCTCCTCGAGCATGCTCTCCTCCGCCGGCGCGTGAGGCCCGCCCGCCCCGCCCGCCCCGCCCACCCCATCCTCCTCCATCTCCGCCAGCGGCGGCGACGGAGGCCGGCGCTGCGGCGGCGGCCCCGCCCTCGCCCCTCTCCAGCCCCGGCCGTCCGACTCGTCTACGGCATCGACCGGAGCGACCCGCCGGAGCACCCGCTCGCACTGCCACGCGGCAACAGCGTCGCACAGCCTCGCGCGCAGCTGCGCCGGGCAGCCGGCGATGGCGGCCTAGAGGCACCAAACACTCGAGCATGCATGCACAAAGGGGGGGGGGGGGTACGATCAGGGCAGCGGCGGGAAACAAGGGGCTGCTCTGGCAGTGCCAACGGGGTGGGCACGCGGCGGAGTGAGGCCCAGGGAGAGCGCCTCCGGCATCTAGAGGACTCGCGGCCGCAGACAAGCGTCGGAAGTGTCTCGGAAGTGTCTCGGAAGTGTCTCGGAAGTGTCTAGGACTCGCGGACAAGCGTCTAGGAGGTGTCTAGGAACTGTCTCGGAAGTGTCTCGGAAGCAGCTAGGAGTCGCGGCCGCAGAAGGGCCCTCCGAGAGGGAAGCGGCGAGGCGGCGGGCGTAGTGGCCCCTCGCCGCCGCGGCCTAGTCCTCACGAATGGAGGGATCATCACTAGGCGGGGGTCGCAGCTGGTGACATCTCGCCGCCGCAAGCGCCTCCGACTCGAGAAGCGAACGCGCCCGCGCCGCCGCCTCCCTCGCCCCGCCTCCCTCCCCGCCGCCGCCGCCCGCCGACTCGCTCTCCTCCATTCTCTGCGGCTGCTGCTGCTGCTGCGACCGCTGCTGCTGCTGTGACTGCTGCTGTGACTGCTGCTGCTGCTGCGGCTGCGGCTGCGGAGGCTGCAGCACCCGCTGCAGCGTCGCCACCGCCTCCGCGCACCGCTCGTCCTCGAGCAGGTGCGCCTGACCAGTCATCGAACACCAGTCACCAGTCACCAGTCACCAGTCACCAGTCAGAATGCATGGCTCGTCCTCGAGCAGGCGCGCCTCGAGAGGGGCGAGGCTCCCTTCCAGCGCGTCCGCCGCCACCAGCAGCGCGTCCACCCACGGAGGGGAGCAGCGGAGGGCCTACTCAACCAGGAGTGGCTGCTGATCATGAGCTCTCGCGCGCACGAAAGCGAGTAGCGGGATGGCCTCGGCCACGGCGGCGCACGCGCCTGCGTCGTGGACGGGCCGGGGTCAGGGGCGTGGCGCGCTGCACCCCTGCGCCTCGCGTGGAGACGAAGGCCGCTAGTGCAGTAAAGGCCGCGAGTGCAGTGGACTGCGGTACGGACTGCCGCGCCGTCCACGCAGGGAGAGGGAGACCGCGGGGAGATTGAGATTGGCATCTGGGCGCACGAGCCTGGTGCGGCCTGCACTCCGCGCGCGTACTCGACCCACGCGCTGCCCGCGCCGGCCGGCGGCGCAGCGGCCATGCGGCCCGCCGCCTGCGCGGCGGCGGCGAGCGCGGCGGAGGAGGAGGCGCCTGCAGGAACCTTCCGTGAAAGCTCCGCGAGGGAGAGGGGGCGAGGCGTGTGGTGCGCGCGAGACGAGCGAGCGGCTTCGGGGTCTGGCGGCGTGTGGAGACGAGGGGTTGCGAATCCCGCGGCCACAGTGTGAGCACAGGAGAGAGCAGGCGGGTGCGCGCGTCCTCCCATCGTCTCGCCGGAAAGCAGAATCCGTGTGTTGCAGCGAGTGTTGCAACTTCTAGTGTGTGCGATCCTGTCCCGGAGGGAGAGGGGGAGAGGCGGGCATCGAGCAAGGCGACGGCGACGGCGGCGCGCAGCACGTCGTCCTGCCGGTCGCGGCCGTACGAGGGCGGCGAGGCGGCGGGCGACGAGCGCGCCGCAGAGTGGAGCCGGCCGGCGGTGGCACACTCATCGTACAGAGGACCGTGCGGCGCCGCGCCGAGAGAGTGCGAGCCCTCTGCAGGCGGGGCGGCGGCGGCGGCGGCAGGGTCGGCGCGGAGCGCCGCCAGCTCCCGCGAGAGCGCGGCGTTGGCGGCGGAGAGCCGCCGCACCTCAGCGCGCAGCTCGCGCGCCTCCGCCTCGACTTCGGGCAGCGCCGCGAGGAGGACCTTGGCCTCGCACGCGGTCCGGCGGTGCGCACGCTGGGCTGCGGCGAGGCTGGTCTCAGCGCCGTCGCAGCTGGTGCCGGCGCCATCGGGCGATGTGGCCGCCGCCAACTCTGGCTGCCGTCGAACCACTCGCGGAGTCGGGGCGCGGTTCTCCTCGCTCAGGGCGGCGTTGGAGCGAGCGCTGAGGACGGTACGCTGCGCGGCGCGAGCCGCCTCGCGCTCAATCTCTAGGAGGTGCTGCGCAAAGGAGCGTGGCGGTCGCGGGTGAAGCATTTTCAGCCTCTAGGGCGGCCATGGGCAAAAGAAAAACGAAGTCTCGCTTCGAATTCTTTTACATGGGAACTACTTCGTTGATGGGGACCGAGGGGTGACTAGCACAGACATGGCTGACAGCTCGAGCCACCCCGTGCTGGTTTATCAACCGGCGCCAGTTCCCGTCACTCCGCGGTCCTCCCCTCAGCCTCACCACCCTGATTCGGTGAGCGAGCCTGCGCGTTCTCCCAAGCGGAAGCGCAAGGAGCTCATGGAGGTGTGCTGGGGCGATGCCTTTTCGGGCGGCAACCTGGGTTGCGCAAAAATGTCTCATCGGCCCAAGGGCGCCTTCAGAGAGCACTTTTGCAGGCGATGCCGGGAGCAGGGCGTGTGTGTGCCCATCTCGAGGGTGCGCGTGCCCGTCGGCGAGGGCTCCGGGGAGATAGGCAACCGCAAGACGGGCGGCTGCTGGAACGAGCCGTCCCTGGCCTCGCATCTGCCTGCGCACCGCGTCATCGGCAGAGCCAAGGACTGCGCGGGCCCCGTGCTCGTCATATTGCGGGACGAGGCTCCGCCGCTGCCCGGCCTCGCCGAGGCCGCCGCGCTCTCCCTCTCCGATCCGGTCCGCTTCCGCGTCGGCCGCACGCTCATACCTCCACCGATGGCGGCCGTGGTCGCCGTGCCAGTGCCAACCTCGCCGCCCTGGCGCCTGCCACCCCTCGCAGTTATCGCCTTGGGGGAGGACTCCCCGGCCTGCCGGCGGAGGACAGGCGCAGCACCAGTTGTCGCCGGGCCTGAGGCTGCGCCGGCTCCAGCAGGCGCGCACCAGCGCCTTGGGCCTAGCCAACACCTGCTCCCCTCCGAGCTGGGCTGCGCCGAGGCCCTGTGCCTTCTGCGTGCGCCGCCCACCGGGTGAGCATGATGTGTATATTTTTCGTATGTGTTTATTATTATTTCTCTTCTTTTGGCATTTGT
Organism: Emiliania huxleyi CCMP1516; assembly: GCF_000372725.1. NCBI lineage: Eukaryota > Haptophyta > Isochrysidales > Noelaerhabdaceae > Emiliania > Emiliania huxleyi. The sequence continues at coordinate 503,851 of NW_005198243.1, read as the reverse complement.
GTTTGTGATCACGTTGCGCGCGCAAATATGAAACATGTGGCGCAGGAGCGACACCGCCGGGGTCGATCGACAGGAAAATATTTCGGCAGAAAAGGGCACAGTCCACAGAGGCGTGTGTCAATATGGTTTTCGTTTATGGTTTAAGATCGCCGCACGGGCGGCGCGGAGACACCTGGGTATCCTGTTCACCTTTTTAACACAATCTCCTAGGAGAGGTTGTTTATTTATTTATTTCAATGGTTTTGGACCCCGAGATTCAGGGGTGCAACGCGCCGCCCCTGGGACCACGACGCCGGTCGGCGCCACGCGCCCGGCTGCCAAGCAGGAAGCCGAACACGGCCGCAACAGGGGTGGCGAGTATCAGCGCGTGCGCCCGCAGAAAGCTGTCTTCGTCCGTCGTGCAATCGACGGGCCCGAATCGCCCCCGAGACCCCCGCACCGCCTTCTCGGCCGCCGCCGGCTCGGCCACCGCGGCGGCGCCCACAGCTTTGCCTGGCAACGCCGCCGCCCGCCTCTGGGCGCGGCCCGCGGGATGCGGCGGCGCCGACGGCTCGCCACCCCCCGCTTGCCCTTCCGCCGCAGCTCCAAACCGGACGAGGAGGGCCCGCGCCTCGTGCGGCTCGACGTGCCTCGCCGTGTAGAGCGCGGTGAACCGCCCCTCCGCCTCCATCTCCCACGCGTCGACCACCGCCGCCGTCGCCTCCGACCCCTCCTCCCACAGCGCCGGCGGGCACGCGCCGCAAGCGGCTTGGCAGTTGGCCTTCATGAAGCCCGCGTTCTTGTCGCACTCGCCGCCGCGCGCCCAGCTCGCGCACGTCGCGTCCTTCTCCGCGTTGCTGCAGGCCGGCTCTCGCGCTACGTGCGACTCGTGCCCGCGGGACGCGTCGGTCAAGTCTCTCCTCCAGCGGACGGTGATGTCGGCCGGCGTCTCGCCCCCGTTGAAAAGCAGCAGCGCGTGCGCGCCGTCGGCGAGCGGCTTGCTCCAGATCGCGAGCGGCCCGTTGCGCCACACGCGCCGCGCCGCGACGCCGAGCGGGTCTTGGCTGATGGCGAGCATGCCTTTGGAGGTGAGGATGCGGCGCGTGGCAGCGCTCATGCGGCGCGGGTCGTTCCCGAGCATGAGGGGGCTGGAGAGCATGCACCAGAGCGCGAAGTGGGTCCGCTGCTCGGTGCGGGTGAGCCCGCCGACCATCCCCCACTGCTGCCGCGAGATGTACTGCCCAGGCGCGCACGTGCCGTTTGGAAGGTGGGGCGGGCACTGGTCGACGATGCCGTAGGGAGTCATGCCGTCGAGGCCGACCACGAGCATGTCGAGATCGTTGAAGCCGCCGGGGCCGTCCACGGCTCGCTGCGCCGCGTCGGCATCCTCGACCGCCGTCATGATGGACTGGAGGTACCCCGGCAACTTGTGCAGCTTCCGCGCCGCCGCCTCATCCCACACTGCAAACACGTCCCGCCCCGTCCTCCAGCTGTGGCCCACGTTGTGCCCCCAGCGGTTCGGGCGCCCGCCGCCCCAGTTGCAGAGCGAAAACAGCATCGGCCTCCCCGTCGCGTTGAGCGAGTCGCGCATGACGCTGTACCGCCGCTCCGGCTGCCTCTCCGCCGTCGGCACCTTCTCCATGCCGCAAAAATCGAGCTTGAGGTAGTCAACTCCTGTCATGGACGCGTCGTGGACGTGTCACGGACGTGTCACGGACGTATTTCGGGTGCATATGCATCGCATGGACGTGTCGTGCACGTGTCGCGGGGTCGGGCAGGAAGCCAGCCACCCCACGACGCGTAATCGGCCGCGTCCTCGCGTTCGTGGCCGTATGAGCCCGGCAGCCCCTCACACGTCGTCTCTCCTGCGCACGAGTAGATTCCAAACTTGAGCCGCCGCTCGTGGATGTACTTGCCGAGCGCCGCCATGCCGCTTGGAAAACGGCGAGGGTCGACAACGATGTGGCCGTCTCCACTCCGCTTCTTGTCCATCCAGCAGTCGTCTATGTTGACGTACTGGTAGCCCGCATCGCGAAGCCCTGTGGAAACCATCGCATCGGCGACCTCATGGATGAGCGCTTCGTCCAGGCCCTCACAACGAAACGTATTCCAGCTGTTCCAGCCCATCGCAGGAGTGCGGCCGACACCGTTGTCGAGAGCCAGGACGAGCAAGGTGTAGGGCAGCGACATTAGCAGGCCGACCACGTGAACTTAGCTCCCCGGGCGTCCGACTCGCCAGGCCGATGTTAGTCAAACAAAGAAAAACAAACCCATCCAACAGCTGTTGACCGAGCCTCCGTCCGCTGTGAGTGCTGGGACCGCCGATGGGGCATATATTGTGCATATGGAGAGAGAAGCCGTAAAGCCCTTCCCGTACCGGGCAGGGCAGTGACCAGTGTTCTAGGTGTGTATATGTGTGCAAGTGGGTCACGCACACGACTGTGGTGTGTGGACTCTGGACGGCCGGTGTGATCACACTTATCGCCCAGGACACCGGACGCCCGAGATGTGCGCGAAAAATACTTTAGCACGGCCGCGTGTCGGTGGTTTGCAGCCTAGTGCCTGTGCAGCTGCATGTGCACGATGGTAAGTGGGCACCGCCCTCCCCGCCGAACTAGCACGGCCCTCTCAGTTGTAGTGCGTCGGCCTTGCCTCCCCTTCCGGGACGTGCTCCACCTGCTCACAAGCAGTCGCACTCAGTGCGAGCACCCTACCCGAGGTCTGCGGGCTAAGGCCCCACCGCCGCGGAGTCGAGCTCGGTCATCTTTGGAACCACCACCTGAGGGGAGGGAAAGGGGCCGAGGCGGCGGCGCGCACGATGTGGGGGCCAGTGTGTGTGAAAAGGTGTGTGTGTGTGTGGGGGGGGGGGGGAGTAGCGGCCGGGGGAGGGTGGTGCGGCCCAAGTCGCACCGTCGAGGTGATGGTGACGCGCTTGCACAGGGTGTACAACAGCCAGGCCGCGGCCGGGATGGCGATCGCACAGATGAGGAGGACGACGACAGCCGTGTCAGAGGCCAACGATGGCGCTGGAGGCGGCGGCGGTGGAGGCGACATGACGCTGCACCCTATCGTCTCCCCACTCGAGGTCTCCGTGCAGTACGGCGCGTTGCTCGGGAGGGGGCACCTGCAGCACGCCCGAGGGTCGC
>NW_005198243.1:441079-500437 GCF_000372725.1 Emiliania huxleyi CCMP1516 | reverse complement strand
CTGGGGGGGGGGGGGGGGGCACCAGAAGTTGACATCGCGGCTCTCGGTTTGGAGCGTGCACGTGCCCTTCTTGAGCCTAACGGTGCTGGGGTGGGGGTGAGGAGATAGAGCAGGGCATTCCGGGGGCACCCACGTGTGGCTGCTGTGCGCGGGGAGCGGGGTGTGCGCCCTCTGATGTCGCCTAGCGACTCGGGCACGATCCTGTGGCGCGGGGAAAGAGCGGCGGGGCGGGGGTGGGAGCGGGACTAGGGGTGGGAGAGTGGGTTTCGGGGAGAGTGCTTCGTATGTGCGCCACGGCGGAACCTCCCGCGTGCGTGTGGGTGCCCCTCCCCCTCTACTGCCCCTCTCGCGCGAGCCCTCAAGCTGAGGCTCCTCGCTCTCACCCGTAGAGCTTGGTGCGGTCCACGGCCAGGTACTCGAGGCCGCTGAACATGTCGACCGAGGCGGGAAGGGTGCCTGTGTGGGCGGGAACACCCGAGCCGCGCAGTCAGCCGGGCGTGCGGCGCGGAAGTGGCGGGCCCGCGAGGGGCGTCTCTGCGCCCGAGACGTCCGAGTTGGACAGGTCGAGTGTCTTGAGCTTGGGCACCGCCTTGTCGAGGCTCGGGATGGTGCCGCCGACCTTGGTCCGCTTGAGGTCGATCTTTGTGATGGTGTCGTGCGAGAGGCACTCCGTAGGCAGCGTGCCGGAGACCCGGTTGGCACGGCGGAGGACCAGCTCCTCGAGCTTCTCGCCCTTGCACAGCTCCTCCGGCACGCTGCCCGAAAGGCCGACCTCCTCGAGGATGAGCAGCCTGAGCGGCGCGGTGATCTTGCTCGGCAGCGTGCCAGAGATGCGCGTCTTCTTGGCGGAGATTTCCTGCGCGGCGGGAGGGGGGAGAGACGCGCTGGCCTAGCGTCTGGGCTGCGGCGTGGCGTTGTGGAGAGCATGTGGAGCAAGGAGGAGCGGCGGCGGAGATCCGAGCGCGGGATGGTTTGCGGCCGAGCCGAGGGCGGCGGAGCCGAGTGCAGCGGTGCCGAGGGCGGCGGAGCCGAGTGCGGCGGTGAGGAGCGGCGGCGCCTCGAGTGTGGACAAGAGGAAGCACTCGGGCGGCAGCGTTCCTACGCGGGACACGGCCCCGGACCACTCGTCACCTGGGCCGCCCGCCGAGCCCGGACCTCCCGCCGGCGCCGCGCGCGCCCGAGAGCTTCACGTTGTCGTCGAGAACCAGTTTCCTGAGCGAGCCGTCCGACCTGTGGCACAGCTCGCCCGGGACCGTCCCCGAGAGGCGCTTGGAGAGGAGCGTCACCTTCTCCAGCGCGGGAAGCCGGCCGAGCTGGTGCGGAATGGTGCCGCTGAACTTGCCGGTGGTGAGACTCAGCTTTTGGAGCGCGGTGAGCTGGGTCAGTTCCGCGGGCAGCGTGCCCGAGAAGGAGCGGTCCCCCTCCTTGCCCAAGTCGAGGGACTCGAGTGTGCCGGCGAGCGGTAGCAGCAGGGCGCCGGGCAGCGTGCCGCTACTGCCAAACTCGGTGCCGCCCCGGAATTTGATCTTGGTCAGGGTGGCGCCCGCTTTCCACCCTTCTTTTTGGCCGAGGGGCGGGCTGGGTGAGCCATCCGGCTGCGTGCATCTCACCTGCGCGCGAAGGGCCTGGCCGTGAGGGCAGGGGAGCGGCCTGCGGCGAGGGTGAGAGCGCACACGTCGAGAAAGGCGCAGCAGGTCGAGCTCGTGTCCTTGAAGGACGGCGATTTGTCTTTCGCGCCGATGGCATCGTAGAAGCCGCGGAGCGCCTTGCAAGCCTCGGGCGGGGAGGCGACGAGGGCACAAAGGAGGGAGGAGATGACCATTTCGGCAGTTGCCGTGATGACCAAATTGGCGCTGTTCACATACACCTCCGGAGCTGTTCACATAGAACACCCCGGGCCCGAAATCGCACAGAGACAGTCACTGTTCACAGAGCCAATTTGGGAAGGAAGGCTTGCCTTCTTTAAGAATTCTTTTTGGTGTACCTGTGTTTTAAAGCAATAAAGGGACGAACCACGGGACGAACTTCCACACAGAATTTCACTAGCAAGCTCGCTCGCACAGCACTGCGCACGGGACTGTGCTGCATTCCATGAAGGTAATCCTCGTCGACCAGTATGTATGTAGGAAGGTGAAATGCAGTCGCCCTCACTCCCAAGGACCCGAACCCGGCTCAATCACCATACTCGAGTAGAGGCCTCAGCTTCGCAAAAAAGACCCGATGCGCGGCGGCCTGCGACGGCCCGGGATGAGCTCCCCACGATGCGACTAAGCGAGATCAATTGACCTACTGGACCTATAGTCCACCCCTATCATGTCTATACTGACTGCAGACGACCACATGCCACACAGCATCACGCACAAGCACAAGACCCGGGATCGCAGAAAAGACCCGCGGTGCTCACACACACCCACGCGCTCGTGCATGCCGAACCAGCTCTAAAAAAATACCACCGGAAGCGCCTCGCCGAGGCGCACAATAGTCCTCAGTCTGGCGAAGGCCAATTCTGTCATCCTGGGCGTCAGCAGCGTGCGACGACAGCGGTCTTCGCTGCGGAGCGGTCTTTTTTGCGAGGCTGAGGCCTCTCGGGCAAAATTTGTTGACCACGGCTGTGAGCACATCGGCAAGCGAGTCACGCGCCGCTTCGAAGGTGTTAATGTCGGAGGCGTCGTGATCGCGTGGGCCCCGGCCGACGGCCAAGATGAGGCGCGCTACCGCGTGCATCACGACGACGGTGATGAAGAGGACCTCGATCGGCAGGAGCTGGAGGACGCCTTGGCGCTGGCCGCCAATACTCAAGGGCCGATTCCTCGCCGTGCCAACCTCATTCTTCCAGGTCGAGGCGGGGTTCTACCTGGCGCGATGCACTAGCGTCAGCGCCGGCGGCTGCGTGTGGCTGAGGTACGTCTCGGACAACTACTCGCACTGGGTGCCGCACGCGATCGCGAGCAAGTGGCTCATCAGCGACAGCGAGGCGCGCCGAGGCGACTGGGTTGGCTCTGGCGGCGTCGATATTTCGCAGCCGGTGCCCAGGCTGAGGATGTGGGGGAGGCGGATGAGGCGGGCGAGGCGGGCGAGGAGGGCGACGGTGAGGAGCAGGACGTCGCTTCTGCCGCCGCCCGCCGAGACCTCGCGCAGCGCAGCAGCGGGCGGCGCCGCTCGGTGCCCGCTCGCTTCGTGGCGGAGCCCTCTTTGCAGGGCGACGAGTCGCAGCTCGAGTTCGTCGAGAAGCTGCTGCTGCCGGCCGCGCAGGAGGCGGTGCCACAGCAGCATGCGGTGGCGCCGCCGCCAGAGGCTGCCATGAAGTTTGGAGTCGGAGATGCGGTGCTGGGCAAGTTTGGCCCCGACGACGAGGGCAGGACGGGCGGCGTGCTCGACAAGTGGTACCGCGCCGTCGTCCGCGCCGTCAACGCGCCTCTGATGCCGCCGGCCGACCGCCCTGCCGTGAGCAGCGCCTCTTCACACCTCCGACTCTGTGACGGCCTCAAGCCGGCGGTCGGCACCAAGAACGCGCGGCACCATATCGTCTGCATCCAGAACGCGGTCGAGCAATCCGCGCTATTCGAAAAGGCGCTGATCGACATGTGGGCGGCGAAGACACCGCAGCAGGCGCACGCCTTCCTCTCCAAGCCCGACGTCACCGTGAACAGGCGGACGGCACGTATTCCCTCGAGTACGAGGACGGCGACAGCTGGGAGCAGGTGCCACGCGTGCACGTGATGGCGCGGAAGTGTCCGCGCGGCGACGAGGCGTCTTCGGCATCGATGGAGGCGGAAGAGCCGGCAGCAGCGCAGCGAGGCGGCGGGGAGAAGAAGCGCGGCCGCCCGTTGGGGAGCAAGAAGGCGAAGCCCGCCAAGAAGGGGGTGCCGAAGCGGGGCGCCAAACCGAGAGGCAGGCCTCCGCACGGGTGCTCGTGGAGCGAGAAGCAGAGCGCGTACGTCAACGACGAGCAGGCGGGCGTTCGGCGCGCCGCGGCGGCGGAGTCGGAGGAGGAGGCACAGGCGGAGGAAGGGGAGGGCCCCGGCACGCCTCCCGGCACGCCGCCGCCGGAGGCAGCGGCGGCGGCGGCGGCGGCGGCGGCAGAGGAGGAGGAGGAGGAGGGCGAGGAGGGCGAGGAGGGCGAGGAGGGCGAGGAGGGCGAGCAGCAGCAGCAGCAGCAGCAGCAGCAGCAGCAGGAGGAGGAGGAGGAGGAGGAGGAGGCTCCGGTGGCGGAGGCGGAGGGGCTGAAGCTGCACCTCTCGAGCAGCGGCAGCACCGGCTACAAGGGCGTGTTCCAGCACCACTCTGGCCGCTTCCAGGCGAAGCACAGGGTGGGCGGAAGGCAGGTCCACATCGGCATCTTCGGCACGGCGGTGCAGGCGGCGGTGGCGTACGCGCGGGCGGTCGGCGAGTACCAGCCTCAACCTCCTCCGACAGTGGCGACAGAGGCGGAGGGGCTGAAGCTACACTTGTCCGACAAGAGCGCTACCGGCTACAAGGGCGTGCGCGAGATGGAGTCCGGTCGCTTCTACGCCACTCGCAAGGACGGTGGACAGGACGAGTACCTCGGATCCTTCGACTCGGCGGTGGAGGCGGCGGTGGCGTACGCGCGGGCGGTGGGGCAGGCGAAGCTGGAGGCGGGCGAGGAGGAGGAGGAGCAGGAGGAGGGCGATGAGGAGGAGGGCGGTGAGGAGGAGGGTGGGGAGGAGGAGGAGGAGGAGGAGGAGGAGGAGGAAGAGGAGGAGGAAGAGGAGGAGGAGGAGGGGGAGGCGGAGGAGGAGGGTGGCGCCCCAATCTACCAGGTCGACAAGATCGTCGAGGAGCGCGTCGAGGGCGGCGGCCTCGAGTACCGCAGTGGAGGCATGTCCAGCACACGTCCATGACACGTCCGAGACATGTCCCATAGGCGGCGGCCTCGAGTACCGAATCAAGTGGCGCGGGTGGGGCAGCAGGTGGAACACGTGGGAGCCAGAGGGGCACATCATCGACCAGGTCATCCTCACGGAGTGGGAGGAGACCAAGGCGCGCCGCACGGCGTCGGCCGCCCGCTCCTCCGCCTCGGCCCCCCACCCCGACGAGCGCGACCAGCCTTTGCTGGCGGAGGAGGCGGAGGGGCTGAAGCTGCACTTGTCCAGCGGCAGCAGCACCGGCTACAAGGGGGTGCGCAAGCACACCCAGCAGGCTGGCCGCTTCGAAGCGCGTCACTGCGCGGGGAGCAGGACCATCTACATCGGCGTCTTCGACTCGGCGGTGGAGGCGGCGGTGGCCTATGCGCGGGCGGTCGGGCAGGCGCAGCCGGAGGCGGGCGAGGAGGAGGGCGAGGAGGAGGGGGAGGAGGGCGAGGGGGAGGGTGAGGAGGAGGAAGAGGAGGCTCCGGTGGCGGAGGCGGAGGGGCTGAAGCTACACTTGTCCGACAAGAGCGCCACCGGCTACAAGGGCGTGTGCTATGAGCACCAGCACGGCCGCTACCGAGCAACCCGCACTGAGGGGAGCAGAACCATCTACGTCGGCATTTTCCACACGGTCGTCGAGGCGGCGGTGGCCTACGCGCGGGCGATGGGGCAGGCGGAGCCGGAGGCGGGCGAGGAGGAGGGGGAGGAGGGGGAGGGGGAGGACAAGGAGGCTCTGGTGGCGGAGGCGGAGGGGTTACGGCTGCAGCTCTCGAGCAGCAGCAACACCGGCTACAAGGGCGTGTACGAGCACGCCTCTGGCCGCTTCCGTGCGAGGCACCAGCTAGGCGGGAAGCAGGTCTCCCTCGGCGTCTTCGACTCGGCGGTGGAGGCGGCGGTGGCCTGCGCGCGGGCGGTGGGGCAGGCGCAGCCGGAGGAGGAGCAGGAGCAGGAGCAGGAGCAGGAGCAGGGCGAGCAGGGCGAGCAGGAGGAGGAGGAGGAGGAGGAGGAGGAGGAGGAGGACGGCGGTGAGGAGGCTCCGGTGGCGGAGGCGGAGGGGCTGAAGCTACACTTGTCCGACAAGAGCGCTACCGGCTACAAGGGCGTGCGCGAGATGGAGTCCGGTCGCTTCTACGCCACTCGCAAGGACGGTGGACAGGACGAGTACCTCGGATCCTTCGACTCGGCGGTGGAGGCGGCGGTGGCGTACGCGCGGGCGGTGGGGCAGGCGGAGCCGGAGGAGGAGGAGGAGGAGGAGGGGGAGGAGGAGGAGGCTCGGCCGGGCGGGCCGCTCACCGCTGCCGACGCATTCGACGGCGCTGCGGTGGTGGTCTACTTCTCGGACGTGTCTCGCTGGCGCCGCTGCCGCCGAAGGCCGAGAGGGGGGAGCCCGCCCCTCCCTAACCTTCCCCTCCCCTTTTCTTGCAGGTACCGCGGCGAGGTGACGTCCGTCAACAACGACGGCACCTTTGGCGTGGCGTACGAGCTGTGAAGAGACGCTGTTCACACCTGCAGCTGTGAACAGGCACCTTTGGCGTGGCGTACGAGGACGGCGAGGAGGAGGAGGCGGTGCCGCTGGAGGAGCTCTTCCACGAGCTGCAGGCGAGATTCGCCGAGGTTAGTCGAGATTCGCCGAGATCCGGCGCGGAGATGCGCTTCCCTTCACACGAGGCGCCGGCGGGCGGCGGGTCGAGCCTGCAAGCGCGCCTCTCTGGCGCCTCTTCCCCGACCGCTTCTCGGAGCCCGTCCTCTAGGCGTGGCCACCGCCTGCCTCGTCCCCGACCCCGGCTGCTCCACCACCAGCGGCGCGCCCGCCCCTCGGCATGCCGGCCGTCGAGCGAGCACTCGAGGGCGTCGGGCTGGAGCGCTACGCGGCGGCGTTCGACGAGCAGGGTGCAACTTGCGGCGCTAGACTTGCCCGAGATCACCCGAGATCGCCCGAGATCACCCCGAGATCACCAGAGATCACCCGAGACCACCAGAGATCACCCGAGACCACCCCGAGACGCAGGTTACGACGACCTCGGCTACCTGCTCCATCTTGAGAGCTAGCGAGCGAGCCATTAGTTAGATAGAGGAGTGCGCGAGCCGAGATGTGTGGGGGCACGCAGCGCATATTTTTCGGTCTCTTCTTTGGGAAAGAATTCTCACCGTGGTCATATGTACGGCTTTTTACGGGGCCCTCTCGCGCTCGGACACCGACGAGACGTGCAGATGTACCTGTTCGAAACCTTCGGCGGGTGGTGCAACGCGGTCAAGCGGCTGTTCTACCAGATGAAGGACAAGGTGCGCAACAAGCTCTCGAAGCGGCAGCACGAGGACGAGGCGAGCTGGTCGACGCGGTCGTGGCTGTCGCTGCAGGCCCAGCGCATGTCAGTCGCGCTGCAGCTCGCGGCGGCGGAAGAGATTGCGACCGAGCTCAGGCTCGCCGCGGCGTCGGAGGACGCCGCCGTCGCCTAGACTCCCCTGCGTCACTACCTACGTACGTACGTGCCTCCCCGTCTTTGTAGCCTGGCGTTTGTGCCCCGTTTGTGCCGCGTCCCGTGCCCCCGAGTTCATCTTATAAACATTACGGGGCCCTCTTCGCTCTTGTGGCGCAAATTGCGACCATCATGTGCACCGTCCGTCAAACCCCCAAATACGGCGGCGCGCCCTGCCCAAGGCACGAAACGGACCTTGCTCAGCACGAAGCGCCGACCGACATCGGTGCTCGCAATGCCCGCCCACCCTGACGACGATGGCACTCGACGTTCCTGCACCTTCTTCATGCTGGAAGCTGAGTTCGTGCGCAAGTTCCCAGGCAAAAGCCTGCCCTTCTTCCAGGAGCTCCGTGACAACTTCACCGCTGACGAGCCGCTCGTCAAAGTGGCGCTCGACTACGCTGACGTGGTGAAGGGCACCCACATTGAGACGACTCTGGCAGTCTCTCACCGCTGGATGCAGCCGGACGATCCGGATCCCGGTGAGGTGCTCGATCGGTTGGTGCCGGCCCCGCTGCCCGGGTACGAGGAGGTGCACAAGACTCTCATGGGCCATGGGCATGGCAAGCTGGCCCGCGCGCTTTTCAAGGACGTCAAGCTGAGCGGCGAGGGGGCGTTTGCCTCCGCGGAGGAGCAAGCTCCGGTCGTCTCGACCGCCAAGGGCGACACCGCGGTGCAGACGCTGGCTCCAGGCAGGTGGAAGCTGGCAGAGATCCACAAGGGCGCGTCGCGGCAGGTCAACCTATTCCAGCTCCGAGCCGGCGGCCATGGCGGCGGCCACGGCCACGGTCACGGCCACGGCGAAGAGGGCGGCCACGGCGATCACGGCGGGCATGGCCACGGCGGACACGGAAGCCACGACGCACGCCACGCGGTCATGCATGGCGCCCAGATGGTTGTGCAGGCCTCGTGCTCCATCCCGCAGGACGGCCTTTGAGAGGGCCCTCACTATTCCCGCCGTACTAGGCGCTGCTACTCTTTTCGGCGCTCCAGCTGACGGTCATGGTGCTCTTCCTCAAGCCTTACGTGGACTGCTCCGGTCCAGAGCACCGCTGCGTGGGTTATACCCTGCTTGGGTTCACGATGCCGACCTGGTATGACCCCCGCATCGCGCTTGGCGTCCTGCCAATCCTCGTGACAATGCTGATGGTCGTGCCCGACATGCTCACGCCGATAATCTACTCGATGTCCGTTGAGGACCTTGTCGACATGGGCGCGCAGAAGCTCGTGCTACAGGAGATGAAGCTGGCGAATTTCGCGGTGGCCGCCAAGCTGCTCCAGAGCATGCGCTCCAAGACCCGCGCGGCCAACAACAGGAAGGAGGCGGCAAAAGGCGGCGGCGCGAAGCTACCTTCCGTGACCGACTACCTCGCGTCGCTGCCCAAGGAGAAGCAGAAGCGCGCTCATGAGCTCCAGGAGGTGTTCGCGGCGTTCGACTCGACTGGAGAGGCAGACGGGTCGCTCCAGTTGGGCGAGCTGGGCGCGCTGATGGCCTCCCTCGGCTCCAACCTCGAAGAAGCGGAGCTGAAGCAGCTGGTGGAGGAGCTCGACGTAAACAGCGACGGCGAGGTCTCGTTCGTCGAGTTCGCGATGCACATGCTCTCGGACGCGGAGGAGGAGCCAGCGGAGGAGGTCGCGGCGGCGATCTTTGATATGGTGGACAGCGACCGGTCCGGCTCAGTAACGCTGAAGGAGTTGCAGGTTGCTTTTGCAGCGCTCAATTCGGGCTTGACGGACGACGACACCACCGAGATCATGTCGCGCATGGACACGGACGGCTCGGGCAGCGTGGACAAACCGGAGTTTGTCAAACTGCTCACCAGCATCCTGGAGGAGTACGCGGCGGCGTGAGGGCCGTGAGCCAATGTGGCACATTTCCTTAGTTAGTTCGTTAGAGAGTTGAAGACACATGACCCTCTGGACGCCAGCGCATTCAAGGGATTTTTTCTTCTTTCTTGCACAACACTGGGTTAGTTCCAATGCGCGCCAGTCCCGTGCCCAGTGTGTGCGAGGGCGTTCGGGAAATTCTTTTTCTTGCGGCATGAGCGACCCCCTCCACCCAGCCCTGCTGCCAGAGCTGGCGGTGGGCGACCTGACCGCGCTGCGCGCCTTCCTCTCCGGGCGGCGGACGCGCGGCAGGCTCAACGCGCGGCTCGACACCGCGAAGCAAGACACGCTGCTCACCTGGGCCGCTCGTCACGGGCAAGCCGAGGCGGTGCGGCTGCTGCTCGAGGCCGGCGCGAGCGTCGGGGCGGCTGACGGCGAAGGCGCGTCCGCTCTCGTACTCGCGTGCGAGGCGGGCCGTCTCGAGTGCGCCCAGCTGCTCCTCGCCGCCGGTGCGGCCGTCGACCAGGCTGAGGACGGTGGTTTTTTGGGGGGTTGCACGCCGCTGCTCATGGCGTGCCGGGAGGGACAGCTCGAGTGCGCCAATCTGCTTCTCGAGGCGGGCGCGGCGGTCAACCAAGCCCAGGCCCAAGGCGCCACGCCGCTGTTCATCGCGTGCGCTCGGGGCCACGTCGACATCGTCCGGCTGCTCCTCGAGGCTGACGCGGCAATCGACCAAGCCGACGCTGAAGGCTTCACGCCGCTGTCCATCGCGTGCCAGATGGGCCACCTCGAGATCGCCCGGCTGTTGCGCGATGCCGGTGCTTCGGTCAATCAGGCCACGGTGAACGGCGTCACGCCACTGTTCATCGCGTGCCTGATGGGCCACCTCGAGTGCGCCCGGCTGCTCCTCGAGGCCAGCGCTTCGGTCAACCAGGCCCGCAACAACGGCTACACGCCGCTCTTCATGGCGTGCCAGAACGGCCACGTCGAGTGCGCGCGGCTGCTTCTCGAGTCGGGCGCGGCGAAGGACCAAACCGACGAGCAAGGCGTCACGCCGCTGCTCATCGCATGCTGGCAGGGCCACCTCGAGTGCGTCCGGCTGCTTCTCAAGGCTGGCGCGGCGATGAACCAAGCCCGCGACAACGGCTCCACGCCGCTGTACATTGCGTGCGAGAAGGGCCACCTCGAGATCGCCCGGCTGCTTCTCGAGGCCAGCGCGGCAGTCGGCCAAGCCCGCAACAACGGCGTCACGCCGCTGCTTGTCGCGTGCTTCCAGGGCCTCCTCGAGGTCGCCAAGCTCCTCTCCTCCTACGGCGCCTCCCGCGCCGCAGTGCCAACCGTTGGCATGCCCGAGGAGATTACAAACAGCCAAGGCCACGCCGACCTCGCCGCCTGGCTGGTCGCCAGCCGCGGCTGGACGCCGCTCGCGCACCTTGAGACCCTCACCATCGCCCGCGCCCTCTCCCTGCTGCGCAGCGGCGCAAGCCTGCACGAGGGCGAGCCGACGCCGCTGCAGCGCGCCGCGGGCGGCGAGGGCGAGGCGGCGGCGCTGATCCGGCGGGCGGCGGCGCCGTGGTCGCCGGCAAGCCACTCGCTCTTCCCCGCGGCGGCGCGCGCGCGGGCGGCGCTCCTCGTCCTCTCGCTCTACGAGATCCACGAGCGGCACCATCTCGACTCGGCAGGAAACACGAATGGCATCGCGGCGCGCGACTTTGTGGCGTGCGTGCTGCGCTTCGCGATCACGCGCGAGACGCAGTAGCGTGGCGCGCGCGCTCGCGCTGCCGCGCGCGGTGGCGCGAGGCGAAGAACAGCCAGTCAGTGCAAGGCTTAGGATTCGTCTCTTTCCCATATGGGGGTCTCGGCGCAAGGGGCATGGGTCACGGCGCAAGGGGGAGTCGCAGCGCTCCGCCCGGTGCTCTGTGTAAGTGTCACTTGGGCTGTCGTTCTCTGGGGCCAGTCTGGGGCGGCGCCCGGCGCTCCGCGAGCGGAGATATAAGCTTGCGAGATACAACATACATTTCTCACAGAACAAAATAATAAATATCCGGCGCGGCACGCGCGCACGGGCGCATGCAATGCAAGCCGGCGGTCGTCACGACTCACGAGCTCCGCATTCTCGGGGTGGGCGCCTTTCGCTTCGGCGGCCGATCCCACGCAGTGGCCACAGGCACGGCGGGAGCGGGGGCGGGGGCGGCGGACCGAGCCTTGCCGGCGCCGGCAGCCGCCGCGCCCCTCGGCCTCTCCGCGAGGTCGAGGAGCGCCTGTTCACAGCTGCAGGTGTGAAGAGACGCTGTTCACAGCTCGGCCTCTCCGCGAGGTCGAGGAGCGCCTGTTCACAGCTGCAGGCGTGAAGATGAACGCGGCGGAGCGGACGGCGGTGGCGGAGGGCGTGGGGATGAAGCCTGGCCACGCGGGCAACTTTGTCAAGCACGGCTTCGAGGCGCCGGTGGCTTAGAGGCTGTCGAGCCGGCGCGAGGCTGAGCGTCGAGAGCGAAGGCGCGCCCTGGTTGATTGCGTTTACGTGTACGTGTGCATGCCGTATGTCTTGGTGAGGCCCGACTTGCGATGTGTTTTGTTTGGCTGTGTTGAGATGCGCGCGGGAGGAGGACTGATGCGTTTGCGCGCCGCTAATGTGTGGCTGTAGGAGAGGTACCCAAAAAGTGCAGCACCCTACCCTGTGTGTGTGATCTGTGAACATATGTATGTATTTTAGGCGAGCTTATGTTCGAGAACGAGCACAGAGTGTGGCGGCGATTGAGGGCGTCGCGAGAAGAGCGAGGGCGAACATGGCGGCGTGCAGCAGATGTACCCAACCGGGTAGGCGGAAACTAAAGAAATCGTGATCGCGAAAGGAGCGCTTTGTGTTCGTGCGTCACCCTCTCTCGCGACAGAGCCGCCGCTAGCTAACTCAAGCTACCTTACCTTAAGTTCTTTTTTGGCGCTCCTATACTCGGTCTCCCCTCTGCCCGTGCGACTTTCGCTAACTCCCTCGAGCGTAGATCGTCTCTCTTCGGCGCGCTTGAGCACGTTTGGCACTTACTCGAGGCTTTGAATCTCTTACGTCCCTCACCCGCCAAGACTGCCCGAGCCATGTATGTGTGCGTCTGTGCGTGTGTGGGACAGACGTTAGTTAGTTAGTTAGGAAGCTAGGCGAACACAGTCCGACCAGACGCGACTGGAGGACACAACGCGGTAATGGGTGGACGCGGGACGGGCGGTGACGCGGGTCACACAGGAAGGAGCGACACACAGAACCACAAGACAAGACACTCAGCCAACGGGGCTGCCACACTTCCTGAGCGAACTTCCCTAGTCACCTGCAGCCGGACTGGCCGGACTCCGACACGCGTCGCTGGCTCGCTGGGCGCTCAGAGCCGCGTCCCCCCTGCTCGCCACCCCGACGCTCAAGGCGCCCGAGTCGAACGACAGGCGGCACGCGGAGACTGGTTGCAATCCCGCCGACCGCCAGGCCGCGGGATGATGTGGGCTGCGTGCTTGAAGGGAAGGGGGGGCGGAGACGCGGTGGCGTCCAAGCCCGGTTGCCAAAGGTGGCCGCTCACGCGTCCGAGGAGTTGTGACGCTTTACGCTTGGTCAAAGGGAATTACGACGCCTGTCGCACTCACAAGTGCACAGCCGCAGCCTGCCTGCCGGCCCGAGACTAAACGACAGGGCCTCCACAGACTGAGGCTCTCACACGACTTTCCATGCGCGGCGTTATCTGGGTCGGGGTCGTTACACACCAAGTGGACCGGACCGCCCGTCCTCTCAATTATCGGGACCCGGGGTGGTTTCATGCGTTGGTCCAACATATTCGACCGCCCGTCCTCCTCAATTACCGGGACCCCGGGTTGGACCGCCCGTCCTCCTCAATTACCGGGACCCCGGCCAGGGTCGTTACCTGCGCCTCGTCACTGACTGTCTGCCGGTGCGAGCTCCACTCGCGGCTCCAAAAGGGCTACCCGCGACACCGGGAGGTTGCACGTGTCCTCTCATCGAGCATTGCCATCGAGCTTCACGGGCAAAAGAAAAACTACGGGCCCTGGAGCTGACCAAGGGTCAAGGCCGCTGTGGTTGGTCTGATGCGGATATAGTGGACAGTCAGGATGCCGCCAAGATCTGCTGTGCCATTCGACATGCCGGCATTCGTCGTGCCAGTTGACGACGACTATCTTGCTTCCCTAGACGTGTTCGCGAGGGACGTCAGGCGAGAGATGGAGAGGCGTCGAGTGGGCGGCGCTTCGCCACTGCCTCCAGATAAATGGGTGGGTGTTGGCTCTCCGCCTTCGCCGCCGCCGATGGTATCGGCGACGACGGCTCCACGGCGAGCGGTACAGTTCTCCAAGTCGTGGACCACAGAGGTCGTCCCGCTCGCTCGGACGTCGACGTGTTCGCCATCGTCCTCCTCCTCCGTCTCCAGCATGGACGTCGGTGCCAACACGCCTGCGCCGCTCGAGCCGCCTTCCGCACCGAGCGGCCCCTCGCCTCCTGCAGCTCCGCCGACGCTCGTCGCATGCCGCGCTGCTCCTCTGCCGCCATCCAGCAGCGCAAAGACGCTTGACGCAGTCCTCTCGCACTGCTACGACCTCTCGGGAGAGCACATCGACCCAGACGCGCCGCTCCTCGAGTCGGGCCTCGACTCGATCGGTGCCGTCGAGCTCGGCAACCAGCTTCAGGAGGAGCACTGCAGGGATGGGGCGGAGCTACCGTCGACGCTGATCTTCGACCACCCCACCGCGCGCGAGCTCGCCGCCTTCCTCGACGAGGCAGTCTCTCCTCCTGCCCTCGAGACTGGCCTGCTCGGCCCGCCCGCCGCCCCGCCCGCCGCCCGCCCGGATCAAGCGGAGGAGGCGGCGGTGCATGTGGGCGGCCTGGCGGCGCGGCTGCCCCTGCTGGGCGGCGGCAGCGAGTCGGCGATGGAGAGGATGGCCATCACCGGCAGCAACCTCATCTCGGAGGTTCCGCCTTGCCGCTGGTCGAGCGACGGCGCGGCGCGGCTCGACGAGGCTGTCGCCGACCGCGTGCGGCACGGCGGCTTCCTGCGCGACGCGGAGCTCTTCGACCCTTCTCGCTTCGGCGTGTCGCCGGCGGAAGCGCGGGCGATGGACCCGCAGCAGCGGCTCCTCCTCGAGGTAGGGTACGAGGCGCTGCACGGCGCCGGGCAGACAAAGGTCGAGCTAAGCCGCTCCCTGACGGGTGTGTTTGTCGCGATCGCCTCGAACGATTGGGCCGACATTGTCAAGTCCTCCTCCCCGCTCTCGCGGAGCGTCTACGCGGCGACGGGCAGCCCGCACTCGATCGCCTCCGGCCGCCTCTCCTTCGCGCTCGGGCTGCAGGGCCCGTGCGTCTCGTACGACACCGCCTGCTCGGCGGCGCTGGTTGCCAGCCACGCCGCGCTGCGCGGGCTGCAGCTGCACGAGTGCAACACCGGCCTCGTGGCTGCGGCGAACCTCGTGCTCCTCCCTGCGGCCAGCGTCGCGTGCGGCATGGCGGGGCTCACCTCGCTGCTTGGCCGGTGCCGCGTATGGGCCCCAGAGCTACTCCGGAGTCTCGCCGCCGCTCCCCACACGCGCGAGGCTATGCCGTGCGTAGGTGCCACGCGTTTGACCGGCGCGCCGACGGGTACGCGAGGAGTGAGGCGTGCTCCTCGCTTGTGATGCAGAGGAGCGGCGGAGGCGCTGCCGGCTGCGCTCGCCTCGCCGGTAGCTGCGTGCGGCAAGACGGCAGGAGCGCGAGCCTGACGGCGCCAAACGGCCGCGCGCAGCGGTCGCTGCTCGCTGGCGCCCTCTCTGCCGCCAGGCTGGAGGCCGCGGCCGTGACCAGTCTGGAGGCGGCTGCAAACGGTTCGGCGCTCGGCGACCCGATCGAGGCGGGCTCGTTGTGCACGCTCCTGGATGCCCCGAGGCCGGCCCCGCTCGTGGCTGGGGCCGTCAAGGCGAGTGTTGGCCACGCAGAGGCCGCTTCGGGCGCGACCAGTCTGCTCGTGCTCCGCTTGCGCCTGCTGCACCGGCGCTCCTCCCCGAATGCGCAGCTGCGGGTCATCAGCGGCCATGTGGCGGCGGCGCTCGTCCGCAGGGCGTGCGTCCTCCCGACGCAGCTGACGCCGGCGCTGAGCGTGGGGGCGAAGGAGCGAGCGGAGGAGACGGAGGCGCGGAGCCGCGTCGGTGGCGTCAGCTCGTTTGGGTACAGCGGCACCATTGCGCACGCTTTGCTGCGTGTCAAGGAGACGCCAGCCCCAGCGATGAACTCGAGTATGACCTCGAGTCTGCCCAGCTGCCCAGGCTACTTGCGCCGGCGATTCTTGTGGCGCGAGACGCCGCACCCGCTCATCCAGCTGCGCGCGGCCGATGCAGACGGCACCGACAAGGCCTCGTTCCGCTCGCCGGCCAGAGGGGCGCTGCTTGCGGTTGTGGCCGACCACATTGTGCAGGGCCGCGTCATCTTCCCCGGCGCGGGCTACATTGAGATGGCGCGCGCGGCTACCGCGTCCCTCTCGGGCGGCGCCAACGGCGCCAGGCTCTCGCGCGTCTTCTTCCTGCAGCCGCTCATGCTCGACGGCGACGTCAGCACGATGACGATCAGCGTCGACATCACCGCGGCCGACGAGCGGTTCGACGTCAACACCGAGGACCTCGAGGCGGGCACCAAGACGTCGCACTGCGCGGGCGGCGCGTCCACTTTGTCGGAGGCGTCGCCCGCCTTCTCGCACGCCGGCTTGCGAGCGTCGTGCGCGCAGCCGGTCGACACCGCCGTCATCTACGCGGGCTTCCGCTCGGTCGGCCTCGAGTACGGCCCCGAGTACCGCACGCTCACCTCGGCGCGCGTCTCGCGCGACGCGGGCGTCGCCGTGGGCCAGCTGCGCCGCCGCCAGCGCAAGGAGGGCACGAGCGTGCACCCGGCCGACCTCGACGGCTCGCTGCACCTGACCGCCCTCCTCGCCGAGGCGACCGCGGCGGGCGAGATCCGGCTCCCCTTCTCGGTCGGCGAGGCGGCGCTCACGGACGTGAGCGGCTCTTCGTGGCCGGTGGCGGAGCGGCAGGGCGCCAACATGACGGGCGTTTGGATCGGGGCCAAGGACGCCAAGGCGGCTAAGGACTCGCCAGGCGCGCGCCTGACCAACTTCGAGACGCGCGTGCTCAAGGCGGCGCCGGCGGCGGCTCCGCAACGCAAGTCGACGCACTTGTACGTCACGTCGTGGCAGGTTGCAACGGTGCCGGCCGCCGAGGACGCCAAGGCGGCGCTCGTGATGTGCGCCTCGCCTCCGCTCGCCGCCGCGTCGGGCTCCGGCGCCGCGTTGGCGGCTCCGTTGGCGCCGATCGGCTCGGTGGTGTACGCCGTCGGCCTCTCTGCTGGCGCCAAGGCCTCCGATTCGCTTGCCGGTCTACTAGACGCATTCGTGGTCGTGCGCGCGCACGTCGCGACGCGTGCTACCGTTCCCGTGTGGTTGCTTTCGACGGGTGCACGCGGCGCCCGCTCGAGCGGCACCGGCGTCTCGAGCCACGCAGGCTGGATGGGGCTCGCCCGCCAGGCGCGCTCCGAGGCGCCGCAGTCGAGCTTGCCGATCATCGACCTGGATGTGCTCCGGCCGGGCGTGACCGTGCTGGCGGCGGTGTCGAAGCTGGCCAGCCAGCTCGGACTCGGCTACGATGGCACTCCCGAGCCCGTGGTGGCGTTTGACGGCTCTTGCCAGCGTGTCTGCCGCCTAGCGGATGCCGCTGGCTCGCTAGGAGGACCAGTCACGCTCCACTTCGACGCCCGCGGCGCCATCAGCAACTTGCGGGTGGTGGCGCAGGAGCCCGAGAACTCCAAGCCGGTCTGCGGCGAGGTCAGGCTCAACGTCGGCGCGGTCGGCCTCAACTTCCGCGACGTGCTCAACGTCCTCGGCGTGTACCCTGGTGACCCTGGCCCTCCGGGCGGCGACTGCGCGGCGCACATAACTGCCGTCGGCCCCGGCGTTTCGCACATCAAAGTTGGCGACGCGGCGCTTGGGCACGGGCTCGCTGCCCTCGCGTCTCTGTCTAAGTCCGACGCGCGCCTGATGGCGGCCATCACCGACTCGCTCTCGTTCGAGCAGGCCTGCACGCTGCCGACAACGTGGTGCACGGTGCATATGGCGCTGCTCGCGGCCCGCCCGGCGGCCAGTCACGACGTGCTGTTGCACGCGGGCGCGGGTGGCGTCGGCCTCACCTCGCAAGAGTACTGCCACTTCATCGGCAGCCGCGCGATGGCGAACGTCGGCCGGCCGTACAAGCACTTCTACCTGCACAAGATGGGCCTCGCCGGCCGGCTGCTGAGCTCGCGTGACGGCGGCGCCTTTGCGCTCGGCGCGTCGAAGCTGCTCGGCTCCGGCCGGCTGCGCTTCTCGCTCAACAGCCTGTCTGCGGACTTCATCGCGTGCACGTTTGGGCTGCTGCGGCAGGACGGCAAGCTCTGCGAGATCGGCAAGCGGGCGGTGTGGAGCTACGAGCGGCACGAGGCGGCGTGCTGCAACAACCTTACGATGATCGCGCTCGACTCGACGATTGAGCAGACGCCGTGGTGGATGTGCGGCACGCTCAGGGCCCTATCGGCGCGCGCAGATGCCTTCGTGCTCCACGGCCTCCCCATGGAGCTCTTCGACCTCGAGAGGAGCGTCTTGGCCGCCTTCCGCACGCTGCAGGGCGGCACCAACACGGGCAAGGTGGTGGTGCGCATCCCGAGGACGGCCCCGACGCCGCCTCGCGGCACTCACCTGCTCCTTGGCGGCACGGGCGGCCTCGGCCTTGTCACGGGCAAGTGGCTCGGCGAGAGCGGCGCCTCGTCGGTGGTGCTGGCGGCGCGTGGTGGGCGCGCAAGGTTGAGGGGAGGCACCAGCGGGAAGAAGCTCAAGGAGCTCGGCCGGTGTAGCTTCAGCGTGGCCAAGTGCGACGTCGCCGAGCACGCCGACACGTTCCGCCTGGCCGCCGCCGTCCTCAGTGCAGGCGCTGGCCGCTTGGCGGGCGTGTGGCATGCGGCGGGCGTGCTATCGGACGGGCTGCTGCGTGCGCAGAACGCGTCGACCGTGAAGCGCGTCTTCGCACCCAAGGTGCACGGCGCTTGGGGCCTGCAGAGGTTGGCTGCGTCGTCGCCGCTCGACACATGCGTGCTCTTCTCTTCGATCAGCACGCTGGTTGGCGGCGGGGGCCAGTCCAACTACGCCGCCGCCAACGGCATGCTCGACGCGCTCGGTGCTTGCCGGCGCGTGCGCGCCCTGAACGCGACCTCTGTACAGTGGGGCCCGTGGGCAAACGTCGGCATGGCAGCGGACGGCGCCATCAACGCGGCCATCCAGGAGATGGGCTTTGGCCTGCTCAGCCTGGAGCAGTGTACGCTGGCGTTCCGAGCTACGCTGCTCCCGGCGGCGACGGGCGTGATGAGCTTGATGGTCGTGAATTGGAACGAGGTCAACTCGGGGGCGGTGCGGTGGCCGTTTGTGGCCGCCGTTGCGCGCGGCCGCAAGAGCAGCGCGGCCGCTACGTCGATGGCGGAGACGGCCGGCCCGGGCTCGCCGGTCACGCTCGAGTCGATGCTGGACGCGCTGCAGCAGACGGTCGGCCGCTCCGTGGACCCCGACGAGCCGCTGATGGACTCGGGACTAGACTCGCTCGCTGCGGTGGAGTTTGGGAATCAGCTTCAGGCGCAGAGCGGCCTGAAGCTGCCGTCGACGCTCATCTTCGACTTCCCCACTGCCCGCCAGCTCGCGGGCTACTTTGAGGAGAAGCAGTCGCAAAGCACGGCCGCCGTCGCAAAGCCGGCTCAGTCGAGGAGCCCGAGCGGCAGCGCTGTCGAGGTGCAGGTTGCTGGCCTTGCGATCCGGCTCCCTCTCGGGCAAACCACCCGTGCCGCAGCCAGTCGCATGTCGCTCTGCGGCGGCGACGTGGTCAGCGTGGTGCCGTCGACGCGGTGGTCGGACGAAGGGCTGGACACGCTCCAGGGGCTCGTCGCGCAGCGCGTGCGCTTCGGCGGCTTCATCTTCCGCGCGGACCTCTTCGACAACGCCTTCTTCGGCGTCTCTGCGGCAGAGTCGCGTGCGATCGACCCGCAGCAAAGGGTGCTCCTCGAGTCCGGCTACGAGGCTCTGCACGCGGCGGCGCTGGGGAAGCAGCAGCTCGCAGGCTCGTGCACGGGCGTCTTCGTCGCCATCGCCGCCAACGACTGGACCGACGTCGTCAAGAGGTCTCCGATCGGCAGGAGCGTCTACGCGGCCACGGGAAGCGCCATGTCGGTCGCGTCCGGCCGCATCTCCTTCGCCCTGGGGCTGCAGGGGCCTTGCGCCTCCATCGACACGGCGTGCTCTGCGGGGCTCGTTGCCAACCACTCGTGCCTTCGCGTGGTGCAGAACGGAGAGTGCGCGACCGGCCTCGTGAGCGCGGTCAACATCATGCTCCTCCCTGACGTGAGTCTCGCCTTTGCGATTGCGGGGATGACGTCGGCGAAGGGGCACTGCCACACGTTCGACCGGAGCGCGGACGGGTACGTGCGCGGCGAGACCTCCTGCGCGACCGTTTTGCGCGCCGCTCGGGCCGGGACGCTCGCCGTCGCCGGTAGCTGCGTGCGACAGGACGGCAAGAGCGCGAGCCTGACAGCGCCAAACGGGCAGGCGCAGCGAGGTCTCCTTCTCGACGCGCTCGCCGACGGCGCGGCGGCCGCCCGCGACGTCGCCTGCCTCGAGGCGCACGGCACCGGCACTGAGCTCGGCGACCCGGTGGAGGCGGGGTCTATGAGCGCCTCGCTGCTTGGCGCGCGCAAGTGCCCCCTCGCCGTCGGCAGCATCAAGGCGAGCGTCGGACACGCGGAGCCGGGCGCCGGCGCCGCGGGCCTGCTGCGGCTGGCGGCGGGGCTGCTCGGGGCGTGGACGCCACCGAATGCGCAGCTCCGCGCATTGAACGTGCATGTCGGCGAGGCGA
The DNA here is from genome assembly GCF_000372725.1 of Emiliania huxleyi CCMP1516. Lineage (NCBI taxonomy): Eukaryota > Haptophyta > Isochrysidales > Noelaerhabdaceae > Emiliania > Emiliania huxleyi. Next base: position 480,339 of record NW_005198243.1, on the reverse strand, counting down.
TCGGCGCCGCGGCGTGCGCTTGCTCGCTGCCCTCCCAGGCGGCCAGCCTGCCGGCCGCGAGCGGCACGGCGCGCTTGGGCGGAGTCAACTCGTTTGGCTACAGCGGCACGATAGCGCACACGCTTCTGCGGGCGACGTCGTCGACTGCGGCGCCGCCTCAGCTGCGCCTCCGCTACGCGCGCAAGTCCTACCCTTGGCAGGCGGCGGCGGCGGCACCGTCGCCCAGCGCGGCCTCAAAGCCGGCCGAGGTCCTCTTGACGTACTCCTCGGCGTGGTCCTCCCATCCCCGCCCTCTTCCCCGCCAGTCCAGCCGCTCCTGGCTACTCGTCGCCTCCGCTGACACCCCCTCCGGCGCTATTGGCGACGGCGCCACCGCAGCCGCCACCGCCAACGCGACCAGCGCCGCCGGGTTGGTTCTTGATTTGGCTTCGGTCCGAGGGGACCACGCGCCGCTCGCGAGGGCGGAGTGGATCTTCTTCGTGGCACGGCAGCTCCTGCTGACCCGTCGCCCCTTACGGCTCGTCGTCCTGACGTCTGGTGCGCAGCTGAGCGTGCCCACGGCGATGAGTGCGCTCGGAGGCTCCCGTCTGGCCGGTGGGTGCGCGTGGGGGATGGGCCGTGTGCTTCGGATGGAGGGCCCGGCGCTCGGCACCACCGTCGTCGACTTGCAGTTCGGTGCTTCTGTGCCGACCGCCCTCGCCTCCGTGCTGATGGGCGACGACAGCGACGACAGTCTCAAGGAGGAGGGGCAGGTAGCCGTCTCCGCCACGGCGCTGCACGTGCTGCGGCTGCGGCGCGGCTGTGTGCACGAGGGGAGCGCGGCGCCGCCACAGAGCGGCGGGACGCACCTCATCACCGGCGGGCTGGGCGGGCTCGGCCTCCGGGCCGCGTCGCTGCTCTGCGACGGTGCTGCGGATGCTGTCGTGCTCTGCTCGCGGAGCGGACGAGTTGCGCGGGGCGGGCAGGGCCTCGAGGAGCGGCTCGAGCGGCTGCGGAGAGGGGAGGGCGGTGTGGCGGTGGTGGCGTGCGACGTGGCGCAGGAGGAGGGCGTGGTCGCGATGCTCCGTTCAGCGCCGCGGGAGGTCGACGGCGCTCCCGGGACGGCGCTTCGCAGGCTCAGCTCGGTCCTGCACACTGCGGGGACGACGCGCGATCGGCTGATGCTCAACACCGGGCGCGACGAGCTCGCCGCTGTCATGGCGCCAAAGGCGCTCGGCGCGCGCCACCTCCACGGCGCGACGAGCCAAGCCGCGGCGGCCGCCTTTGTGCTCTTCTCCTCGATCGCCTCGACGTTTGGGAACGTTGGGCAGGCGAGCGAGCGACGCCAAGACGCAACAATACGCCGCGCCACTCCCCACACCGCCCCGGCCTACCGACCCCCTCGTGGCATTCCCAGCTTCTTGTGACCTGCCCAGCCCCTCGCGGCAGGCGAGCTACGCTGCTGCGAACGCGTGTCTCGACACGCTGGCCACCGCTCGGGGTTGCGCCGGCATGCCAGCGAGCTCGATGCAGATGCCGCTTGTCCTTGGGGCGGGCATGGGCGCTGCCGACAAGCAGGCGTTCTCCCTCTTGTCGCTGTCGCTCGAGCAGTACGCGGGGTGCCTCGGCGCTCTCCTCGGCGTCTCGCCGCCGGCGCGGCCAGACCTTGCCCTCGACTTGTCGCACGGTGCCAGAGTCTGGGCCCCGCTGCCAGCCGATGCAGCGTCGATCTTGCGCGGGCAGCATGCGGCGCTCCTGCCCTTGCTGTCGGAGCTGCCAGGGTCGGCGGTGCGCGCCAACGCGAGCGGCGGCCAAGCAGTCGCCGCTGCTCCGGGCAGTTTGGCGCACGAGCTGCTTCAGATGCCGCCTGAGAAGCGACAGCCGCACGTTGAGGCGATCGTGATGGAGGGGGTGCGGGAGGTGTCAGGCGCCGACGCGAGCGAGTTTGACGCAAACACGCCGCTCATGGAGTCGGGGATCGACTCTCTCGCCGCCTCCGAGTTCTCGACGCGCTTGCGCGACGAGACGGGCGTTGAGCTCTCGGCGACAGACGTGTTCGACCACCCGACGCCTCGCGCCATCGCGTGGCACGTCGTCGAGCGGCTCGTCGGCGCGGAGGGTGGCGCGGCGGGCGGGGATGCGGCTGCTCGAGTCGCGCGGTGCGATACTGGTCAGGCCACGGTGTCCATCAGCAGTCTGCTCGCTCGTTGGCCAGGTGGCGCCGGCGGCATCAGGCAGGTGGCGTCGATGCTCGACTCGAGCGGCGACGCCATCAGGCAGGTCCCCGCTGCCCGGTGGACGCTTGATACCACCGCGAGCCAGGTCGCAGCGCTGAGCCACGACCAGCGCAGCTCGGCCTCGTACTCCGCTTGCATACCAGACATCGAGTCCTTCGACGCCAGGGCGTTTGCCATCTCGCCCGCCGAATCTCTCGCGATGGACCCGCAGCAGCGGCTGCTGCTCGAGCTCGGCTACAGCGCACTGCACGGCACGGGGCAACGGCGCGCCGCCCTCGTCGGGGCGGGGACCGGCTTCTACCTCGGCATCGAGCGGCCCGACTGGTCGCTCCGCAACGCCCTCAAGCCCGACGCGGCCGCCGTGTCTGTCTACACCATCACGGGCGACACCATCTCCATCGCGTGCGGCCGCCTCTCCTTCGCGCTCGGGCTGCAGGGCCCGTGCGTCTCCCTCGACACGGCCTGCTCCTCCGGCCACGTGGTGGTGCACACGGCGGCCGCGGCGGTCCGCGCCGGAGAGTGCCCGTCCGCGCTGGTGAGCAGTGTGAGTCTTAAGCTGATGCCGCACACAATGCTCGCTGTTGCGTCGGCGGGCATGCTCGCCGCCGACGGTCGCTGCAAGACCTTCGACCGACGCGCCAACGGCTACACACGCAGCGAAGGGTGCGCCTCCCTCGTCGTCCAGGCGCGCCCTCCACAGCGCCCTCCTCTGCGCCCTCCGCGAACGCACAACGCCGGCTCCCCATCTGGGATCCCATACGCACGGCGTCCGCTCGCCCTTTGTGCCACGCGTCATCCCCCCCCCCCTCCCTCCACCTGCAGCCCGGCGGCACGGCTTCAAGTGCGTGCTTGGAAGGCTCGGCCGTGCGACAGGACGGCCGCAGCGCCAGCCTCACGGCGCCCAACGGCCTCGCCCAGCGAGAGCTCATCTCCTCCGCTCTCGCGGAGGCGGACATGCCGCACGGCATCTGCGGCATCGAGGCGCATGGCACGGGGACAGCGCTCGGCGACCCGACCGAGGCGGGCTCACTCGCCGCAGCGCTCAGGCCACGTGGCGTAGACGCGCCCGATGCCGCGCGCCAGATCGCGGTCGGCACCGCAAAGGCCAATGTCGGGCACACAGAGCCGGTGTCTGGGCTACTTGGCCTGGCGCGCGGACGACTCCTCGCGGGTTGGTGCGATGGCGAGGCTCGCCCTCGACTCTCCCGCGGCCTACCCCCCATAGGCGAAGTCACTGCAGCTGCTCCGCGCGTCGACCAAGTCCGGCAACGCGCAGCTCTTCGCCATCAACCCCCTCGTCGACGAGCGGCTCAGCTCCGGCGCGGCCGCTCCGTTGATCCTCCCCTCACAGCCGCTGCAGTGTGGCTCAGCCGGCGTTCCCGCCACCGGCATCTCGTCATTTGGCTACTCGGGGACCATCTCGCACCTCGTCGTCTCGCGTGGCGGCGACGTGGCCATTGTGCCGCCATCTTCTGGCCGGCAGGCGGCGCGTTTTGTCCGCCAGCGATTCAGCTGGGTGGACCTCCCTCACCCCTTTGCACAGCGGCCGGTCGAGGCCAGCGCCATGCGACGCGCCGGAGCGCCGGCCAGCGGTGCTCTGCTTGCCATCGTGGCCGACCACGTGATTCAGCGGCACGTCATCTTCCCTGCGGCCGCGTATCTCGAGATGACGCGTGCGGCGCGCGCCGTGCGGCTGAGCGGGCGCGAGCCCCGTGCCACCCGGCTGTCGCGCGTCTACTTTATGGCCCCGATGTTCCTCGACGAGCCGGACGGCCTGTGGGTATCGGTGGAGCTCGACGAAGCCGACGAGCGCTTCGAGGTGACCACCTCCCGCCTCGATGGCTCCGGGGAGGAGCTGTCGCGTGCCGTCCACTGCGCCGGTTCAATCGCCCTCGGCGAGGCGGGAGGGGCCTCCTCGAGCGCCCCCGCGGCCAGGTCGGTCGACATCGTGGCGAGCCGAGGGGTGGCGACCTTTGGCGTCAGCGCCGCCGACTACTACGCCATGTTCCGCGCCCGGCAGATTGAGTACGGCCCCGAGTACCGGAGGCTGCGCAAGATGTGGACGTCCCGTGAGGAGGGCGTGGCCGTCGCGTCGCTCGGGGTGCGCGCGGCGGGGTACGCTGGCATGCGAGGCACGGCCATCCACCCGGGCGATCTCGACGCGGCGCTGCAGCTCACCGGCCTCCTCGCCGACGAGGCGGCGGCGCGGGCCAACGAGACGAGGGTGCCGTTCAGCCTCGGGCACGCCACGCTCTCGGGCGCCACGGGGCGGCTGTGGGTCGTCTCCGTCCACTCGACGTCCGTCTCCGGGGCGAGCGACATCCTCCTCGGCCGCGAGGCGCGCGGCTCCGCCCCCGGCGCCGCGCTGGTCGGCTTCGTCAACCGCGTGCTGAAGGCCGACGCGCAGCAGGCGCCGCCGGCCGCACCGAGCTGCCAGTATGTGACGAGGTGGGACTCGGCCGAGGAGGACGAAGCGGCGCCGTCTCTGCAGCCGTCGATCGAGATCGCGGCGCCGCCGCTGCGTGCGGTGGTGCCGTCCGAGCCCTCCGGCGACCGGGGCGGCGAGGCTGCGGAGCGGCTCGTCTTCTCTCCCGCCCTCCTCCCCGGCACCGCCTCCCTCGCGGCGACGGAGGCCTCCGCCGCCCCCCAGATGCAGCAAGGGGCTCTGACCTCGTCACCCCACCCCTCCCCCCTCACCACCCCGCACGACATCTCGGAAAAGTGGTCGTCCCATCGAGACTGCCGTCCCGGTCCTCACCGCGCACCTGCCCCCCCCCCCCTCCCCCCAGGCTCTGCTCGCCCTCCTCAAGCTGCACGTGATGCAGCGGAACCCGCTGCCCACGGTGGTCTGGACGTGCGGCGCGCAGGCCGCCGAGGACGGCCCCGCCCGGACGTCCTTGCACGCGGGCCTCGGCGGCCTCGCGCGCTCTGCCCGCACGGAGAGCCCGACAGTGCGCGTCCGGTGCTACGACAGCCCGCGCGGTGGCGGTGGCGGCGGCGGCGGCGGCGGCGGCGCGCCTTCGCTGCTGGCGCGCCTCGCCGCCCCGGAGTCCGAGCCCGAGGCGGCGTGGCGGGGAGAGGCGTGGCTGGTTCCTCGGCTGGCAGACTTCTTCTCCCCTCCGTCGCACCGCGGCGAGCGGACGCGCGGCGGAGGGCGCTCGGGCGGCGTCCACGTGCTGAGCGGCGGCACGAGCGGCCTCGGCCTCCTCAATGCGACGTGGCTTCTCGACGAGGGAGCCGCAGCGGTGGTGCTCGCCTCGCGTCGCGGCGAGGTGCTCGCTACAGACCGCGGGAAGCTCCCGCCGACCGACGACGCTGCCGCCATGTCGCTCGCCCGGTGCGATGTGGCGGAGCCGGCAGACGCGTCACGGCTCTTTGCGGGCCTCCACAGAGTGCCTCGCGCCCTCCTCCCGAGGGCCTGCCACGAGCCTGCTCAGAACCTCCCCATAGGCCTCCCGGCCGACCTCGCGGCGCGTGTGCCTCTGGCCGGCGTGTGGCACGCGGCGGGCGTCCTCGCCGACGGCCTCGTCCGCTCGCAGACGGCCGCCTCGGTCCGGCGCGTCTACGCGCCCAAGGCGTGCGGCGCGTGGGCCGTGCAGGCGGCGAGTGCCGCGCTGCCCCTGCACGCGTGCACTCTCTACTCGTCGGTGGCGGCGCTGCTCGGAGGCGCCGGCCAGGCCAACTACTCGGCCGCCAACAGCTGCCTCGACGCGCTGGCCGCGTGCCGCCGCCGGCATGGCCAGCGGGGCGCGAGCCTGCAGTGGGGCCCGTGGGCGGGCGTGGGCATGGCTGCGGATGCGTCGGTCCACGCGAGAATGCAGGCGGCCGGCATCACGCTGCTCACTCTGGCCGAGGGAGTGTGTGCCTGGAGAGCGGCACTCGACCCTCGCTCGCCCGCTGTGGCGGCGGTCATCAACCTTCGCTGGAGCCGCTACCTTGGCGCGCTGCCCGAGGTGCCCGCCCTCCTCCGAAGCTACGCAGCGCACAAGCCCGCCAAGGCTGCGCGCGGAGCCGCCGCCACGGCTGGAGCCGCCAAGGTCGCTTCGCTGGCACGCCAGCCGCTCTCTCCACGACACTCCCCGCACGCCATGCTGCCACGACTCGCCTGCAGGCGGTCTCGCTCGAGGACATCCTGGCGTCGATCGAGTCGACGACGGGCAACGTGGTGAGCGCCGATTCGCCTCTGCTGGACTCGGGCCTCGACTCGCTCGGCGCGGTGGAGCTGAAGAATCAGCTGCAGGAGGCGGCAGGCAGCGAGAGAGGCCGAGTCGCTCGCCCTCTCGCCCGTGGATCGCGTCCTAAGACAGACACGCTCGAGGGTAGGCGGCGAGGTCGAGCTGCCAAGCACCCTCGTCTTTGACTACCCGACGCCGCGGCTACTCGCTCAGCACTTTGAGCAGGCGGCCGCGCCGCCGCCGGTGGCGGCGGCGGCGGCGGCGGCGGGCCCGGCAAAGCACGCGTCGGTGCGGTTTCTCGGCTCGAGCCTCGCGCTCTCGGCAGGGACCCACGGCGCCGCCTCGCTCCGGTCTCTGTCGGCGGGCGGCGGCAACGCCATCTCCCTGGTGCCGCCGAGTCGGTGGGCAGTGGACGGGCCCGACTACCCCGAGGGAGCCATCGGCGAACGCGCCAAGCACGGCGGCTTCATCGTCGGCGTGGAGGGGTTCGACGCCACCTTCTTCGCGATCCCGCCCGCCGAGGTTGCGGCGATGGACCCGCAGCAGCGGCTGCTGCTCGAGGGCGGGTACGAGGCGCTGCTCGCCGGCGGGCTCGACAAGGCGGCGCTCACGGGCTCGTCGACGGGCGTGTTTGTGGGCATCGCCTTCTGCGACTGGCACACGCCCTCCCGTGCAGCACGTTGCTCACCTCGGCTAGTCTCGCCTGATTTCGGGCGGTTCTGACTCAGGCACGACCTCCTGACCAGCACGTCCCTCGGACAGAGCGTCTACTCCTCCACCGGCGCGAGCCTCGCGATCCAATCTCGGCTACTCTCGGCTACTCTCGGCTACTCTCGGCTACTCTCGGCTACTCTCGGCTACTCCCGGCTACTCCCGGCTACTCCCGGCTACTCCCGGCTACTCCCGGCTACTCTCGGGTGATGTTCATTAGGCGCGAGCCACGCGATCGCGTGCGGCCGCCTCTCGTACGCGCTCGGGCTGCACGGCATGAAGCGCCTTGGCGGCGAGCTCTCAACCTCGGGCAGCCTTGCCTGACCTCGGCGATGATCCATTAGGCCCGTGTGTCTCGATGGAGACGGCTTGCTCCTCCGCGCTGGTGGCGAACCACGCCGCGCTGAGCGCGCTCGAGCGCGACGAGTGCGAGTCCGCGCTCGTGACGGCGGTGATGCTGATGCTCCTGCCCACCGTCAGCTGGGCTTGCGCTGTTGCCTCCCTCACCTCCGCTCTGGGGCGAAGCCTCTCCTTCGACAAGCGCGCCGACGGGTACGTGCGCGGCGAGGCGTGCGGCGCGTTGGTTCTGGCGGGCGACGGGGCGGGCGACGAGGCGGCAGGTCCCGGCCGGCCGAGGCCGCTCTCGTCTTGCGTCAAGCAGTCGGGACGCAGCGCGAGCCTGACGGCGCCGAACGGCTCTGCGCAGCAGCAGCTGATGCGCGCCGGCCTGCAGCAGGCCGCCGTCCCCCTCGAGGAGATCGCTTGCCTCGAGGCGGCGGCGAACGGCTCCCCGCTTGGCGACCCGATCGAGGCGGGCTCGATCCGCGCGACGCAGGCGGCGAGGCCGAGCGGTGGGCGCCCTCTTGTCGTCGGGACGGTCAAGGCGAACCTCGGCCACGGCGAGACTGCCTCTGGCGTCACCGGTCTCGTGCGGCTTGCGATTGGCCTCGGCGGCGGCCACGCGCCGCCGAACGCGCAGCTCCGCGTGCTCAACGCCCACGTCGCCTCAGCACTGCAGGGCGGCACGAGCTGGGCGCTGCCCTCGCAGCTCACCCACCTCTCAGGAGGGGGAGGAGGGGGTAGGGGGGGAGGAGGGGGAGGGGGGGGAGGGGGAGGGGCCGCCCCGCGCTGCGGCGCCATCAACGCGTTTGGGTACAGCGGGATCCTCGCGCACGTCGTGCTCGAGGTGGCGAGCTGCCGGGACGTCTTGCCGGCGGCCGCGACGCCCGCGTACACCCGCAAGCGCTTTTCCTGGCGCAAGGCGGTGGAGCAGGCGGCCGCGGCCGCGCCGGGTCCGAGGGCAGGTTCGGGGGCGGTCGCGGTGGAGGAGCCGCGCGAGGAGATGACGCTCGACTTGATGCTTGGTGCGCCGAGCCGGTGTAGTCTACATGTAGACGAGGAGGGACGCCCCGCCGCTCACACCCATGCCCGACTCCGCTGACGGGGGCCGACGACGCCGACCGCAGGCATGCTCGAGGAGACCACGGGCGGAGCCGTCGACCCAGACGCGCCGCTGCTCGAGGCGGGCATCGACTCGCTCGCCGTGATGGAGATGGCGGGCAAGGTGCGCACGCTGACAGGCGTCGAGCTCGCGGAGGATGACTTGGTCGACAGCCCGACCGCCCGCCTCCTCGCCGCGCACGTCAAGGCTGCCCAGTCCAACCCCGACGCCGTCACGCCGCGGCTGGATGCCGTCGGCCTGTACGAGCAGGTGTGCGAGACGAGTGGTTGGCTAGGGGGATGGAGTAGTGACTGAGTGGCCTCGTTGACCGCCACGAGCAGATGTGTGACTGCCCCAGTCCCGGAGGCTTCTCCACCAACCTCCTCACACACACACACACACACACACACACACACACACACACACAGCCCGCGACTCGGCTCGCCGCCCGCGGCATCGCAGGCGCACTACCTCTCTCCGCGGGTCGTGCTCGTCCGCTCGCCGCCCGAGGGGCGCGAGGACTGCCCGAGCCTCGTGCTGGTCCACTCCATCTTTGGCAACGAGCTCGGCTTCGAGCGGCTGCACTCGATGGGATTCGCAGACCGCGAGGTGCCACACGCACGCTCACACACACACACACACACACACACACACACACACACACACACACACACACACACACACACACACACACACACACACACACACACACACACACACACACACACACACACACACACACACACACACGCACGCACGCACGCACGCACGCACGCACGCACGCACGCCACGCACGCGCGCACGCACGCACGCACGCGCGCACGCACGCACGCACGCGCACGCACACACACACACACATGCACACACACACACACACACACACACACACACACACACACACACACACACACACACACACACACACACACACACACACACGCACACACACACGCACGCACGCACGCACGCACGCACGCGCGCACGCACACACGCACACACACACGCACGCCAAGGTGTGCAGTCCGCGCGCGCACTTTTACACACGCATGCACACCTTGGCTCCATCGCCCCGCCCGCTGCGTGCGTGTGGAGACGTCTACCTCCCCCCCCCCCCCCTCTCACCTAAGGTGCTCGCCGTGAGGCACACGGGAATGGCGGCGGGCACAAAGGTGGAGGAGGAGTGCGTGGAGCGCTCGATCGCCGAGCTCGCCGCCGTGTACGCCTCGGAGCTGGTCGCGTACCGCAAGGGGGCGCCGTTCGACCTGATCGGCGCCTCCTTTGGCTCCACGCTCGCGCACCAGATCGGCCTCGCCGCGCAGCGCCTCGGCGGCAACCCCCGCCGGCTGGTGCTGATCGAGCCGCCGCCGCCAGGCCCCTTCCCGCGAGGGATGCGCTACCTGGGCCAGGGCCGCAAGGTGACCCTGCACGACGCGGCGGAGGCGTGCCTTCTCATCCGCGCCACCGCCGAGGCGGCGGCGCAGCGGCCGGAGCGAGGCGCCGACGCGGAGGCGGACCAGCCCCCCCCCACCAACAAGACGACCGAGGAGCTGCTGGCGGAGCTGCGCGACCTGCCCGACGCCGCCCTCGGCTACTTCATCACGAAGGCCTTCCCGACGATGGGCCGGAGCGAGGAGGAGGCGGTCCGGACGACGAGCCGCACGCTGCACGTGGTGCGCCACATGCAGACCCTCGTCTTCCACGAGTGGATGGAGCGCAAGGACCCGCTGCCCCGCTTCACCGGCCCGGACGGCTCGGCCGCCATCTTTGTCGTCAAGGCGACGCGCCGCAAGGAGTGGCTGCAGAAGCTGTTTGGCAGTGTGAGCGGCGATCTCCTCGACGCGGTCGAGCCGGCCGCCGCCGGCGACCGGGGAGGCGGCACCGACGACGAGGGAGGCGGCGCGGCGGCGGCGGCGGGCGAGCCCAACGCCGCGGCGGCGGCGGTCACCTCGGCGCTGCGCTCGTGGAACCCGGTCAAGCGGGCCGCCGCCGCCGCCATGACTGCGCAGGCGAAGGCGGAGTTCGACGAGGTCTGCGAGGTGAGGCGCGACCGCACGACGCTGCTCGGCCCGTCCGCGCTCGAGATCTATGTGCCGGGCAACCATACCCACGTGTCGGCTGTGTGCGTCTCGTACCGCGACGCCAACTTCCGCGTGAACGTGGAGCGGTTCCTCGCCCCCGACGCGCCGACCCCGCCGCCGCTGCGGCCCACCGGCGCGGCGCAGTGCGTCGCGCCGCTGCAAAACATGGCGGAGCGAGTGGACGCGCAGGTGGACGTGCCGCGCTGGCTGCCGGAGCTCGTCTTTGGCGACCTCGACGAGCTGCGCAGCGCGGTCAAGCGGCCCGGCGTGAACATGGAGGATTTTGTGTAGTACACGCACATGCTACAACATGTACATGTAGTAGATCGGGGTGGGCGCTGGGCGGTTAGCCGGATGCGGCGAGCTACGAAAGCCGCAGGCGTCGCTCGCAAGGCAGCAGCGCCGCACCTCTGATACGTTTTCACTTTTCTGTCTAGTGTGCGAGAGCGAGATGGTGCGGAACCCCTTTTGTCTACTGAATGTGTCTAGAGCATAGAGGCGTTGTAGGAGTCGCATGTCAATTGTCTCATGTGTGGCGGAGAATGTCTGTGTAGTACGTACGACGTCTCCCCCGACAAGTGACAACACCCGGACCCGCCAAACGTCACACGAAAGAGACCGCAGGGTGGAGAGCACGCGCTTGTTGAGTTGTGACGGATGGAAGTAGAGATGTTCTCAAGCCGGCAAGATCGAACAGGTCTCTGCCCCACAGCCCACCCCCCTCAAACACATGCAGGAGTGGCGGCAGCTCGGCGTGCGTGCAGGAAGCAGAACAATCACGCTGACGCAAGTACGCGACCACACCGCACGGCGCCACAGCCCTCGGAGAGAGTCCTCGAGTTTCCCGTACACGTACCGAGAGCGGCCACGCCGGGTTTCCCCTCAGCAGCTCCCTATGAGCGCCGGGCCGCATCCGCTGCCATCCTGGCAGCGGCAGCCTTGGCCATCGCAGCGGCAGTGGCCGCGCGCCTCTCCTTGGCGGCGGACAGCGCCGCCGCGAGCGCCGCCTCGGCCGCCGCCTCGGCCTCCCGCTCCGCCATTGCCTCCTCCTCCGCCTCGTCCGCCTCAGTGTCCAAGCGATTCGCCTCGGCCACCTCTGCAGACGCCGCCGCCTGGCTCTCCGCCGTGATGCCAAACCGCATCCTCTCCTCGGTGAGCGTCTCGAGAAGCAGGAGAAGCCTCGCCTCCTCGGCCTTCTTCGCCGCCTCGGCTGCGTCTGCCTCCGACGGCGCCTCGGCACCCTCCTCGGGCTCCTGCGACGGCCCAGCCCCGCCCGCCCCGCCGCCCTTCTTCTTCTTCTTGCCCTTCTTGCCCTTGGCTCGCTTCTCCGCCTCGACCTCCGCCAGCAGCTCCTCGGCGTGCCGCGCCGCCTCCTTCTCCTCCGCCGCCCTCTGCGCCGCCCTCTCCGCCGCTCCCGCTGCCCACGCCGCCTCCGCCGCCGCCTTCTCCGCCGCCTTCTCAGCTGCCGCATGCTCCTTGAGGGCGCGCACGCACTCAGTGTGGCCCTTCTTCTTGGCAAGCTGCAGCGCGGTGTTGCCATCTGTATCGTGCATCGTCACGTCTGCGCCCGCCCGCAGCAAGCAGAGGAGGGCGGCGGGGTGGCCGTGGTAAGCGGCGAGATTCAGCGCGGTGTCGCCGGTGTTGGCCTGAACGTCGATGTCCGCGCCGTGCCGGATCAGCGTGTCGACCAGCTTCTCCTGGCCTCTGCCGGCGGCGTCCATCAGTGCAGTAATGCCAAACTCGCTTCGCTGGTTGATCTCCGCGCCGTGCCGCAACGCCAACTCGACCAGCTTCTCGCAGCCATTCACGGCGGCGAGACTCAGCGCGGTGGCGCCGTTGCTGGTCTGCAACGCGACATCCGCGCCGCGCTGGAGCAGCGCCTCGGCCAGCCCCTCGTGGCCATGGGCCATTGCGACCGCCAGCAGCGTCACGCCGCTCACAGGGCCGCTCGAAAAGACGTACACGAACGTCGCGTCGACCCACACGCCGCCGTCGAGCCACGCCAGCACCACCGCCTCATCGCCTCGCCCAGCCGCTAGCACAACCTCCTCTGGCACCACCCCGCTGCTCGGCTCGGCCGCCTCGCTGCCCTCGCCGCTCGAAGCAGAGGCCGCAGCACTCGCACCCGCCGCGCCTGCGCCGCCTGCCTCGGCCGACGGCGCCTTGCTCCGGACCGCCGCCACCTCCCCGAGATGCGTCCTGAAGGCCTGGACGCACTCGGCGTGGCCCTTCTCCTTGGCCCACTGCAGCGCCGAAAAGCCATTCTCGTCGCGCAACGTCATGTCAGCGCCCGCCCGGAGAAGGCGGAGCACGACGGCGGGGTGGTTGAAGAAGGCGGCGAGAATCAGCGCGGAGCCACTGTTCTTGTATTGCAGGTCGATGTCCGCGCCACGCCGCAGCAGCAGGTCGACCACCCGCTCTTTGCCGCCGTGGGCGGACGATACCAGCGCCGTCCCGATCTCCGCACCGTGCTGCAGCAGCATCTCCACCATTCGCTCGCGGCCGTAGTAGGCGGCAGCGCTGAGCGCAGTGGTGCCGAGACTGGTTGGCAGGTTGATGTCGGCATCGCGCTTCAGGAGGAGCTCGACAATCTGCACGTGCCCGTTCTGTGCGGCGAGCATCAGCAGGGTGCATGGAATCGGACGGCCGCTGACCTCAGAGGGCCGCTCAGCGAGAGTGTCGGCCTTCCCGCCTTCATTCAGCCACGACCGCACCGCTCCCAATCGGCCGTTCTCGGCCGCCTTCAGGACGTTCTTTGGGACTTCGCCACCCGGCGCGCTGTCAGCAGACGGCGGCGGCGGCGGCGTGCGGCGCGCGGCGTTGGCGCGGGAGCGAGAGGGATCCATCCCGGACTCTTTTCTTTTTGAGCTTAGCCTTCGATGTGATGAAACAAACGCAAGGCGGACATGGCAATCGCTCTCGGGCCCACAGACATCCCGCACACCCGCCGCCCCCGCGCGCGCCCCACCTCGGCCGGGAGAAAGGGGAGTGACAGTTTGGGATGAAAGCCTTTTCTTTTCTGCTTATTGGGGGAAAAGGGAAGAAAAAAGAAAAAACTCGTAGGCATCGCTGTGGCACAAGCACCTTGAAGTGCCATGATCCTCGCCGTGATCCTCGTCGCGCTCCTCCCTTCATTGGACGCGACGACGCACCACGAGATAGTGCTCCTCCCTTCATTGGACGCGACGACGCACCACGAGATAGTGCTCCTCCCTTCATTGGACGCGACGACGCACCACGAGATAGTGTCGGACGTGCGCTGGAATGACACCAACGGCAACTCGGTCGAGGCGCATGGTGGGTGCGTGCTCCGATCGCCGCTCGACGGAATCTGGTACTTGTATGGCGAGACTCGAAAAGGCGTCTCGAACCGCAAGACGCCTCCCACCGTGGACTATCTGACACAGGGCATCCATTGCTACTCGTCCGCCTCGTTGGCTGGTGCCTTCGCCTCCAGCGAGCGGCGCGCCTTTTCTTCCTTCTCTCCACAGTGTGCGCGTCGGCCAAAATCGCGGAGCACTTGGAGTGCAGTCAGTAACCGCTCATCCAGGGCCGGGGGGCTAAGAAGCACACCCAGCGGGCCAGACAGATGATCGGGATCGCACTTGGAGCACTTGGAGCGAGCTGTGGTCCACTGCCAGCCGCCCGGCGACGCGTCGCTCAACGCAATCACGCACGCGTGCTACCAGTGGCTGCCAATCACTCTAGAGCGCGGGCCGCAGGCCGGCGCGATGCCCGTCCGCATCGACGCGCGGCGCAGCTGGGACGTGACTCGCGCCCGGGGAGCGGGGTGGTAGGAAGCGGGCGAGCGCCGAGAGCCCTTTAAAAAACTTTTTGAAAATGGGCTCGATTTCCCCATTCCGAGTAACCACTGTAAAAAGCCGAACTCTCGACTCTCGTGCACGATGACGATCACGGCGGGCCCCAGAGAGAGGGAAGCGGCCAGCGGCGAGGAGCAGCAAGGGCCACCCGCGCGCAAGCAAGCGTGGGTGTGGTCAGGACTGCACGAGGAGCAGCTGACTGCTCTCTCCACTCTCCGGAAGACTCCACCCTGCGGCTCTGCGTGCGGTCATCGCGGTGCGTCACCGCAGGAACATGTCGATCTTTTGGACCGCGAGCGCCACCTGCTGCTTGGGCTCCTTGATCTTGACCTTGCCGTTGCCCGGCTGAGTGTAGATGAAGGTGTTGCTGTAGCAGTATTGGTCGGCGAGCTGAAGGGCGGCGGCGACCTCGTCGGCGACCTCGAAGAGCTCGACGTCGTCGCGCAGATCGGCCAGCTTGCGCAGCGGGTTCTTCTTGTTTTGCGACTGCTCCCACGCATAGTTGACTGGAGGCACCTTCCAGATCGAGCGAACCTTATCCCACTGCTCCTCCTCGAGCAGCGCGTTGATCGGAGAGAGGTCGAGCTGCTTGCGGATCTCGCGGATCTCGCCCAGCAGCGACGCCTCCGTCTCATCGGCAGCAGCAGCGGGGTGCGGTCGCAGGAATGAGGCCGCCAGGGCGGTGGCAGCGGTTGAGGTGACGGCTCGGCGGCTGCGAGATGCAGGCTGCGGCGTCAAAAGCGCGGGAACGATCAGCATGAGACCCAGCGGCATTTTTCGGGAGGAGTGTGGCTAGAGCCGGCGGCAGCGAAGAGCGGCGGCGGCGTGAGCGGCCCTCGGAGGTCTCTGAGAACAGACGTCTAAGAAAGGAGAAACACGCGCAGGACACAACGCGCTCTCTCACATGACAAGCAAGCAGCAGATGATGATCCCACGACAGCGATTGTGGGGACGACATGATCCGTACGTGAAGGGTGGAGGGGCCCATCCGCGGAGCTAGGCGGCGTGGGCGCCCCCCACTGGGGCCGAGGGTAAAGGACGTCTGCCACTTGCTTGTTCTTGACGTCGTTGACCCATTTGGAACGCCCAGGGGATTTAACCCAGTCGCGCATTTTAAAATCTCTCTCTCTCTCTCTCTCGAATTATCAACGCATCTTAAGAAAGAGAACAAGCGATTAAAACAAAATCACAACGCACTCTCTCACATGAAAGCGATCCTCGAAAGCGATCCGTTCAAGAAAAAGAGGATATGCCCTGTCCGCCTTCTTTTGTTCATAAAATCGAAGGCTAAGCTCAGAAAAAGAAAGCACAAGTCGGAGCGCCTCTACCCGCGTTCGTGAGGTCAGGTGGTATGTCCAATCGTCCGAACCTTCACGACGACCGGTTGCGCTCCCTCCATCTCGGTCACAGCTGGTACGACTACAGACTAAACCAGCCGTATCAGCGACCGCCACCTCAGTTGCTGCACCCGGCGTACATGCACCCGGCGTTTCCGCATCCGCAGCAGCTCCCTCCAGGCACTTATGTCCCGCTGGGGCACCCTCCAGGCACTTATTTCCCGCTGGGGCATGCACCGAACCAGCACTGGCCGGCTCCGCCGTTCGGTCAGCCCATGCGACCGCCGCCGCTTGGCGTGCCGCTGCCGCAGCCGCAGCCGCAGCAGCCGCAGCAACCGCAGCAGCCGCCGCTGCCGCCGCCGGCTCCCGAGGAGGAGGCGCGGCGCGTGAGCCGCGTCGCGGTGTCGGGGCTCGAGGCGCGTCTCATTGCCGCCTTCCTCGCGGTTGTCCGTCGCCAAAAAACGGCAAAAGTCGGGTGGCTGCAACACTGCTTCCACGGCGACCTCGAGTGGGTCCGTTCTCTCATCCTGCATCCGGAGCTCACCTCCCTCCCGGAGAAGGGCGTCTCGAAAGAGCTCTACAACTCTCACTTCACTCGCCTCCTTCACTCCACCCGCAGAGGCGCGCCTCCCGAGGAGTTCTCCTTCATCGCGATCCGAGATCGGTGATGGGTGCGAGTCTCAATTTAGGCACGCCCACCGCAGCCTACACCTTTAACCGCGGCGCGGAGGCTCCCCCACCAGCAGCGGCTGTCGGTGCCTCCGAGCCGGGCGGCGCGGAGGGCGGCGGCAGCGTGGTGCGGCAGCCGGCCGTGGCAGAGATGCCGCTGCTGGTGGGGGAGGTGCGCTGAGACGAGGTCTAGGCAGGGGTGGTGGGACGGGACGCAAGCCTGCCAGCTCTGCTCGCTGCTACGACTGCTAGGCGCCGCTGGACGACGTCTTCGACCGGATGATTGTGAAGGCGATGGGTGGGGACCAGGCAGTCCAGCCTGAGGCGCTCGATCGCTCTGAGGCGCTCGATCGCGCGCTCGCCTTGCTGGGCGAGCCGTGCGCGGGTGTGCGTGTGTCCGAGTCGTCTCTTGTGTTTGGAGTCGTCGAGTGCAACTCTGCCGAGAGGCGCCGCCGCCCCCTCCTCCGCCGGCGATTCCTCATCAGTCATGAACCGTTGACTATTCATTGCACATGGGCATAGGCTCCCCCTCCTCCTCATCAACGGTTCCACCGGCGGCGCCTACGCGCGCCTCCGAGCCGCCCGCCTGATCTCGGCGCGATCTCGAGCCGCCTCGGGTCAATCTCGGGTCAATCTCGGGTCGGTCTCGGGCCAAGATCTCGGGTCAATCTCGGGTGAGCTCCGCCTCCTCCTCGGCGCGAAGGACGGAGCCGCCAAGGACGTCTTCTCCCTCGTGGACGAGCCGGCCGTCCTCGGCGCGATGCTGCCGCCGGGCTCGCGGCTCGAGCTGCAGGTCGGGTTCGGAGGAGATTGCACGGGAGTGCGCGAGATTGCACGAGACTACACGGCTCGCGGCTCGAGCTGCAGGTCGGGTTCGGAGGAGATTGCACGGGAGTGCGCGAGATTGCACGAGACTACACGGCTCGCGGCTCGAGCTGCAGGTCGGGTTCGGAGGAGATTGCACGGGAGTGCGCGAGATTGCACGAGACTACACGGCTCGCGGCTCGAGCTGCAGGTCGGGTTCGGAGGAGATTGCACGGGAGTGCGCGAGATTGCACGAGACTACACGGCTCGCGGCTCGAGCTGCAGGTCGGGTTCGGAGGAGATTGCACGGGAGTGCGCGAGATTGCACGAGACTACACGGCTCGCGGCTCGAGCTGCAGGTCGGGTTCGGAGGAGATTGCACGGGAGTGCGCGAGATTGCACGAGACTACACGGCTCGCGGCTCGAGCTGCAGGTCGGGTTCGGAGGAGATTGCACGGGAGTGCGCGAGATTGCACGAGACTACACGGCTCGCGGCTCGAGCTGCAGGTCGGGTTCGGAGGAGATTGCACGGGAGTGCGCGAGATTGCACGAGACTACACGGCTCGCGGCTCGAGCTGCAGGTCGGGTTCGGAGGAGATTGCACGGGAGTGCGCGAGATTGCACGAGACTACACGGCTCGCGGCTCGAGCTGCAGGTCGGGTTCGGAGGAGATTGCACGGGAGTGCGCGAGATTGCACGAGACTACACGGCTCGCGGCTCGAGCTGCAGGTCGGGTTCGGAGGAGATTGCACGGGAGTGCGCGAGATTGCACGAGACTACACGGCTCGCGGCTCGAGCTGCAGGTCGGGTTCGGAGGAGATTGCACGGGAGTGCGCGAGATTGCACGAGACTACACGGCTCGCGGCTCGAGCTGCAGGTCGGGTTCGGAGGAGATTGCACGGGAGGGCGCGAGATTGCACGAGACTACACGGCTCGCGGCTCGAGCTGCAGGTCGGGTTCGGAGGAGATTGCACGGGAGTGCGCGAGATTGCACGAGACTACACGGCTCGCGGCTCGAGCTGCAGGTCGGGTTCGGAGGAGATTGCACGGGAGGGCGCGAGATTGCACGAGACTACACGGCTCGCGGCTCGAGCTGCAGGTCGGGTTCGGAGGAGATTGCACGGGAGTGCGCGAGATTGCACGAGACTACACGGCTCGCGGCTCGAGCTGCAGGTCGGGTTCGGAGGAGATTGCACGGGAGTGCGCGAGATTGCACGAGACTACACGGCTCGCGGCTCGAGCTGCAGGTCGGGTTCGGAGGAGATTGCACGGGAGTGCGCGAGATTGCACGAGACTACACGGCTCGCGGCTCGAGCTGCAGGTCGGGTTCGGAGGAGATTGCACGGGAGTGCGCGAGATTGCACGAGACTACACGGCTCGCGGCTCGAGCTGCAGGTCGGGTTCGGAGGAGATTGCACGGGAGTGCGCGAGATTGCACGAGACTACACGGCTCGCGGCTCGAGCTGCAGGTCGGGTTCGGAGGAGATTGCACGGGAGTGCGCGAGATTGCACGAGACTACACGGCTCGCGGCTCGAGCTGCAGGTCGGGTTCGGAGGAGATTGCACGGGAGGGCGCGAGATTGCACGAGACTACACGGCTCGCGGCTCGAGCTGCAGGTCGGGTTCGGAGGAGATTGCACGGGAGTGCGCGAGATTGCACGAGACTACACGGCTCGCGGCTCGAGCTGCAGGTCGGGTTCGGAGGAGATTGCACGGGAGTGCGCGAGATTGCACGAGACTACACGGCTCGCGGCTCGAGATGCAGGTCGGGTTCGAGTCGGCCGAGATCGGAATCTTCCGCGCGTGGGTCTTCCTCCTCGTCGACGTCGTCGAGTCACACAGCCGCTCCATCTCCACCTCCACCGTCCTCTACGGCTGCGTCGTCGCCGCCGCGGCGATGCGACCCCGCGAGTCGCGCGCGCTCTCCACCGAGGCCCGCGCCTTCGTCCCGCAGGCTCTGCGCCAGATCTGGACCTTGCCGCTGCCGCCGACCCTGGTCACCGCCTCCGGCCCCGCCGTACAGCCGCTGTTCCCGTGTAGTTTCTCTTCACACCTCTAGCTGTGAACAGGTGGTCAGTCTGAAGCCGCCGCCGGTGGGGTTCCCGCCGTACAGCCGCCAGCGGGCAGCCCTAGATGCGAGGCTGCGCGAGATCACGCGAGGTCGCACGAGATCACGCGAGATCGTGCGAGATCGCACGCGACCACAGCCGGCGGCGGGCAGTGTCTAGATGCCGCGACCTCGAGAGGAGCCTGTCGAGAGGTCCGCCGTGCCTCCCCTCGCAGGGTCTCACAGTTTAATTTGATTTAATTTAATCTGGTGCCCCCCCTCGCAGGGTCTCCCAGTTTAATTTGATTTAATTTAATCTAGTGCCCCCCCTCGCAGGGTCTCCCTCCCGCCTCGGGAGGCGGAGCAGGCGGACCGCGGACCACTCGCTGCCGGCCAGGGCATGCGGCTTGCGTGGGAGGAGATGGCGGCCACACTCACCTCGGCGCTCGAGGAGCTGCAGCCGCGCGCGCGCCGCGGACGCCGCGCGCCCTTCGCCCTAGCGGGAGCGAGCACGGGCCGTCTCTGCGGGTTTGGGCCCGCCGCGTGGAGTGCGCTGACCGTCGTCGGCTATGGAGGCGCGGCGGCGGCGGGAGGCGCGGCGGCGGCGGGAGGTGCGGCGGCGGGAGCTGGGGCGGCGGCGGAAGACGCGGCGGCGGCGGCGAGGAGGGCATCCTTCCGTGCAGCGGTTGGCGCCGCAGCAGCCGCAGCGAGGGAGGAGGCGGCGGCGGAGGCGGCGGCGGAGGGGGAGGCGGGGGCGGAGGCGGAGGCAGCGGAGGCGGCGGCGGAGGGGGAGGCGGCGGCGGCGGCGGCGGCGGAGGAGGAGGAGGAGGAGGCGGCGGAGGAGGAGGAGGTGGTGGAGGAGGAGGCGGAGGCGGAGGCGGAGTGGCTCAGTCATGACGATTTCAGTGCGCGCGAGGCGGCTGCCACATCCCGCGCCGCCGCCCGAGATGGACCCGAGATGACTCGAGATTGGCCGAGATATAGGCGGCTGCCGGATGCGCACTGCCGCCAGAGTGCTTGCGGCTGCAGAAAGGGGGGAACAAGCAGGCGAACAAGCTGCAGGCCGAGGTGCGTCAGCATCTCTCCTCCCGCGCCGACATCGGGCACGAGGAGAAGGGCCGTCTGCTGTACGCGCTAGACTACTCCAACCGTCGTGTCCTTCCGAGACCACGACATGCGGGCCCGCCCGCGGCGGCGGTGCGAGATCTCGCCGAGATCCTGCCGAGATCTCGCCGAGATCTCGCCGAGATCTCGCCGACCTACAGCCGACGTGTAGCCGAGATGTAGCCGAGATGGTTGGGATGTGCCCGCACGGCGCTCCCCGCGGCCAGATCACTGGAGCAGCCGGGGCGGTGGTGCACGCGGCAGCGTCTTCAACTTCGTCTTCACCGCTCGAGGCGCTGCTCCACCTAGCGCTGCTCGTAGGTGTGGGAGCTGCTGCACCTGAAGCGGCTGGGGCTGCTGCTGCTCTGCGAGGAAGCGCAGATGCAGGAGGGCCACGCCAAGACGGGACGCACTCCCGCGGACTAGCCCTGAGCCGTGCCTCCTCGGCTGCACAGGACGACTACGCAAAGATGGACGCCTTCTCCGTCCCCGTCTACCGGCGCGGCTTTGCCGCGGGCGGGGCGCCCATCCTGCAGGCGAGGGGTGGCCGGCCTGCAGGACATGTCCGGGACACGTCCGTGAGACGTCCGTACCCCGTCCACCACCCAGGCGAAGGTGGTCGGCCTCGAGGAGCGGCACCCCCCCGCGCTCATCGGCGACGTGGTGCGGCTGCGCCTCGCCGAGCCGCCGCAGGAACAGTGTGGGTGGACGAGTCGACGTGTTGTCTCCTCTCCCAAGGTGCGGCTGCGCCTCGCCGCTCTGCCCCAGTTCGACATCCCCTGCCGGCTCGTCGCGATCGAGAAGCGCGTGCACCTCCTCTTCACGCCTGCGCTCTCGGCCGGCCGCGCCGATGGGCCAGAGCGGCACGACCAGCACCCGCTCTGCCCCCTGCTGCGCGACGCGTCCCTCGCCAAGCACCGGGGGGAGGCACCGCACTGCCCTCACTGCCGCCGGCTCCGCGGCTTCGTCAAAGACACGCTGCTCGCGGGCGGACTGGGCGTCGACGAGGCGGCGGTGACAGCAGCCCCTGCCGACGCCCCGTCGCCCTCCCCGCGCACTCGCGCCTGCACGGCCCGGCCCTCTTTCTTTTCGCCCGCGCAGGTCGAGCGCGGCTTCTCTGCCCTCTGCCGACTCTTCGTCGACCCGCCTCGCCCGCGGCGCGACACGACGGCGCCTCGGCGCACGCACGCCGCTAAGGAGGTGACGACTCGTCTGAATGATGACTCAGGCGGCGGCGACACGGCGAAGAAGAGCGAGTGGACTGCCCCTCCCCCCCCCCTCATTTGGATGGGCTGCTTCGAGCTAGGTGCGACGACGGCACCGAGGCGGAGAGCGGAGAGACACTGGGCCACCTCCGATTCGTCCTCAACACGTCCGCCCTCGACCACATGCACCTCGTACTCTCCCGCGCCATCGAGCGGCTCGAGCTCGCGCTGCCCCACGCGGCCTACCCGTTTGGCGTCCCTCTGCTGCCTCGCTGCGCAGGGCCGCCGCCGCCCGACGCGACCGCTGCGGCTCCGGACGAGGAGGCGTCGGCGGCGGAAGAGGCGGGCGCCGCTGAGGCGGAGAGGGCGGCGGCGGAAGAGGTCGGTGCGGGTAGCAGCTCGGACGGCGCAGAACGCGGTGGCGGCGGGGAGAGAGTACTCCCCCCACCTCTGTCCTGGCCAGAACGCGGCGGCGGCGGCAACGGTGGCGGCGGCGGCTTGGCGCCCTTCACTCCGAACATCAACCCGGAGCAGTGGGCGGCGGTGCGGCACATGCTTGGCCCGCGAGAGAGATGCCGCGCCGCGGCGAGGAGGCTCCCGCCTACACCGTCTCTTTTCGGCGCTGAGGTGGCTCGAGATCACGCGAGATTGTCCGAGATTGCAGGCTCCCTCCGTACGTCGTCTTTGGCCCGCCCGGCACCGGCAAGACTGTCGTCGTGGTCGAGCTCCTCCTCCAGCTGCTGGCGACCCACCCCTCGCCGCGCATTCTCTGCTGCGCCCCCTCCAACTCGGCGGCCGACGTGCTGACGGGTCGCCTCCACGACCAGCTCCGAGAGCTGCTGCAGCGGCTCCGGGCGGCGCCGCCCGACTGGGCGCGAACTCCCTTCCCCCCTCCCTCCCCGCCGCCATGGCGCCGACGACGGTGTAAAAAGAGTCCTCGAGTTCACCACAGGCCAACCCCATCTTCGAGCTCGTGCCCGGCTCCGCGCTTGCAGGCCTCTCCACTCAGCTTCGATCCCGACTCCGCCACCTGACCCCCACCCTCACCCTGACCCCGACCCTACCCCGACCCTGGCCCCGACCCTGACCCCAACCCTGGCCCTAGGCTTCGCCACCAAGCCGTGGCTCCGGCTCAACGCGCAGAGCCGCGGCGTCGAGGAGATGCGGCCCCAGCTGCTCAAGTACGCTTGCGTCAGCCCCGAGACCAACCAGTTCGGCGTGCCGCCGCTCGAGCAGCTGCTGCAGCAGCGGCTGACTCTGTGCACGTGCGCGGCGACGCACATGCTGCTCGAGAGCGGCGTGCCGTGCGCCTCCTCGCTGCATGGCGCCGGCCCGCACGAGCCGCCTGCCGAGCTGCTCGACGCCGACGGCGCCCCGCTCCACTACACGCACATCATCGTCGACGAGGCGTCGCAGGCGCTCGAGCCGGAGATGCTGCTGCCTCTCTCGTTTGCGGGACCGCGCTGCGACGTGCTCATGTGCGGCGACCACAGGCAGCCCGCCCCCCCGCCCCCCTAGCCCCCCCTAGCCCCCCCCCCCCCCTCCCTCCGCCTCCCTCCGCCCTGCTGCCGCGGACAGGCCCGTCGCACGTCCCTGACACACCCCTCAGGCAGCTCGGCCCGACCGTCCGCTCGACCTACTGCCGCGAGCACGGCCTCGCGACCTCGATGCTCGAGCGGCTGATGAAGCTGCCGCTCTACGCGCCGCCCGGGGACGGCGCCTCCCCTCCACCTCCCTCCTCCGGCCCTCCCTGCGTCACCAAGCTGGTGCGCAATTACCGCTCGCACGCCGCGCTGCTCTCGCTGCCGTCGCGGCTCTACTACGGCGACGCGGCGGCAGGAGTGCGCCTCTTCCCCGGCTCTCGCCTCTGAGTGGGGTTCCACCTCCCCGCGTGTAGGGAGCGAGCTGCAGGAGTGCGCCGACCCCGCGACGTCGCGCGTGATGGAGGGGTGGGAGGGGCTGCGGCGGCGAGGCTCCCCGCTGCTCTCTCTACGGCGTCGGGTCCGTCGCGAACAGCGCCTCTTCACGTCTCCGGCGGTGAACAGGGTTCCCGCTGCTCTTCTACGGCGTCTCGTCGGCGCACACGCACGAGGTGGACTCACCCTCCTTCTTCAACCCGGTGGAGGCGGAGAAGGTCGCGGAGCTCATCGAGAGGCTGCTCGCCGCCAGCAAGGCGGACGGTACCGGCATCACCACCAACGACGTTGCGGTGGTGACGCCGTACCGCAAGCAGGTGGTCAAGGTAGACACTTCCTAGACACTTCCTAGACACTTCCTAGACACGCCGTACCGCAAGCAGGTGGTCAAGGTGCGGCAGCTGCTCCGCTCGCTTGGGCTGGGCGCGGTCCGCGTCGGCTCGGTCGACGACTACCAGGGGCAGGAGGAGACGATCATCATCATCTCAACGGTGCTCGCGTCATACGGCGACCGCAGCAGCCTCGGCCGGCTCGCGTCGCCGCACAGCCTCATGTCGTCGCCGCAGCGCTTCAACGTCGCCATCACGCGCGCGCGTGCGCTGCTCGTCGTGGCGCGCGAGCGACGAGGAAGCACTCATCACTCACTGCTGGTCGTTGAGCCGTTGCGGTGGGGCGAAGGTGGGCGACCCGAACGCGCTGATCGACGACCCGTCGTGGCGCGAGCTGCTCCGGTACGCGGTCGAGAACGACTCCTATCGCGGCTGCCCCCACCCGCTAATGATGGAGGGCACCGAGGACGAGGCGTCGGGAGGGCTCGATGGCGCGGCTCGCCTGTGAACCGCGCCGCTTCACACTCTCCTGCTGTGAACAGGCGTCTGAGAACACGATGGCGCAGCTCGCCGACCACGTGGCGAACTCGGTGCTGGGCAGCGGCAACGCGGTCGCCATGTTCCCCACCCTCGCGGGCGAGGCGACGTACGACGGCGCGTACGATGAGTCGGACGACCAGCCCTGGCGCGTCATGCTGTGACCCGCGCTAGGCCTATGGGCGGTGGCGCCCTCGCCCCTCCTGCCGTGGTTGTCAATCCTTGCCGCGCATCTGTCTAGTCAAGTACGTATATGTACGTAAAGGTGGTAAAGCGAGAAGAGGTACGTACATAGATAGAACATACACCCAATGACATACGTAAAATATGGTAAATTTGCTTCATGCTTGCTGTAGACTAGGTCCAGCCCAGGGTGAGGCAGATCTGACGTTTATCTGAAAGTATAGAGATGAGAGTGAGATTGAACCGGACCCAATCAAAGTCGGCGGGTTTCGGAGGGGGGGGGGATATGACGAAAAACGGCGGGCGCATTTGGGCACATGACTGGGAGAACTCTGTGGTGGACCCGCTGGGCGAAAGGTTCTCGCAGACCGTTGCTTCCTCACAATGTCGTTGAGCGGAGCGAGTGCGAGCGCGGCGGCCAAGCAGCGGCACCAGGAGCAGCGGCGAGCTGACACGAGCGCGCTCGGTCGCTGATGCGGCGAGGGGGCAGAGGCAGATGCCCGAGCACGTGCCAGAATTTGACCTCGCGTTCATGTCTCAGATGCTGGGCGTTGGAGCCGTCCGGTCGGAGCCAGAAGACCCAGCCACTGGCGACGACGAGACGATCATGCAGGAGGCCGCCGTCGACGTTGCCCTCCAGCTTTTGACGGATGGCGAGGGGCTGCAGGCGCTGCTCGCATCTGATGAACCGAGCGCAGATAGGGTTGCGCTGGAGGGTGCCGACAACGCGTTTGCAAACTCGCGTACCTCACGCTCCGTAGTCCAGCCATGGCCAGTACCCCGCGTCTCAGTGAGACGCGTGGTACCATCCAACTCCGGTCGACGGGCTCGAATGCGCTCAATCTCAGGAGGGACAAAACCACGCGAATTCTGCACGCTAGGGTGCCCACAGGACCCAAAAAAAGGAAATAAAAAACAAATGGGCCGCTGCCTTGCCCAGAGTAACTGATTTTGGCCCATGCGCGTGCTCTTCCTCTTGCTCGCCACGCGCTCGGGAGCCGGAGTGGCGGGGTCGGAGCTGCTGCAACGGCGCGAGTGGCCGCGAGAGGTGGTGCTGGGGCTCTCCAGAGAACGAGGCCACGGCGCGGCGCTCGCGGCGGCGCACGGGGCAGCTTTGAGCAGTGCAGCGCCTCAACAGCAGCTTCAAGCAGTGCAGCACAACGCCAGCTACCTCTCCAGAGCTGCGCGGCGGCTGGCGGGCCTGTGGGAAAGTGCCGTGCCGCGTGCTCGGAACGCGCACTCGGCTCGCTTGCCGGTGGCCGAGTCAGTCTGGATGGCGAGAAGCGCCAAGGCCTTCCCTGCATTCTGGGCGCTGCCCAGCAGTGCACAGTACTCTCGCTGCGCCGACGGGCGGCCTCGATGCGGATTGCCGCGAGTGGCGTGGTGGCCTCCAGTGGTGCGGTCGTTGGTCAACACCGCGGCGCGCGCGCGCCGCGGGTGCTGCACAACAAGCGGAGTGCATGGGCGGGCGCTCTATCGCTCTCCGGCGCCCAACTTTGACTATCGATTACCGCCGGTTATTATAACCGGTGGGAGATCGTTCCTGCAGACGGAGGGATTCAACGCGGCGATAACTGCCCGAGACGTCCCTAACCTTTATTTATTTCTGCCCTGCTTCAGGAACCGGGGGCCGTCTTCCTCAACCAACCAAACCTCATTACCGACTGCCGGTCGTTGGGGACACGTGACTCCTGCAAAGGGCAGTGTCTCCACCCGGGAGTCGGACATTCCAACCCCCCCCCTGCCTCCTCTCTCTCCCCCCCCCATCCTAGCCCTCTTTCTCTCTCCTCCTCTTTCTCTCTCTCCTTCTCCCTCATTCCCCCCCCCTCCCCCCTCTCCATCTCTGCCGCCCCCGTGCCAACCCCCGCCGCCGCCTCGCCTGCCTCCACCTCCTCCGCCACCCCATCTCCCGCTCCCCCCCCCGCCGCCGTTACCCCCCCCACCCCCTCCTTCGCCGTTACCGCCGCTACCTCATCCGTGGCCGCCGACACCAACCCCCCCGCCTCCTCCGCCGCCTCCCTCTCCACAGCCGTCGCCGCCACCTTCACCATCACCCTCGCCCCCCTCTCCTCCACCTCCTCCGTTGCCGCCGCCTCTGCAACCCCCTCCCTGGCCACCTCCACCAAGACCGCCCGCCCATCGACCCTCCCCCCCGCCTCCCTCTCCGCCGCCACCGTCCCCGCCGCCCCCTTCGTACCCGCCTCCCCCTCCGTCGCCACCGCCATCGCCATCGCCATCGCCGGTTCCGCCGCCCCTGACACGCGTACAGCCGCTGCTGCAGCAGAGAGATGGCACAGCTACATCCCCGGTCGGGATGGCGCCAGGTCCAGTGGTATGCGAGGCATGCAAGGAGGAGCTCGGAGGCGACGATACCGGCCCAGTCGGCGCCTTCGGTGGGGGTGGCACACCTCCCTCTGGGGGACGCGCTGGACGCAGACGCCTCGATGGAGCAGCGGAGGGAGCAGCAGGTGGTCCGCATGCTCCTGGCGAAGGAGGGGAGAATGCCGATCACAGATCTGATCCACGCGCACCGAGCTGCTTTCGGCCTGCACCGCCCCGTGTCGGTGAAGGTGGACTTCAAGGCGAAGTCGCTGCGCACGCTACTCGTAGCGCTGCCTGGGCTGGCGCTACCCCAGGCCCCACGCGGGGACGTGCAGATGGTGGAGCTTGCTGCCGTGGGAGAGAGGTCTGATAACGGGAAGCAAGGGCGGTCCGCGGACCGACCCGGCGATAGCGGGGGAGCGCAAAAGCGCAGTCGGCGCAGCAGGCCGCGGAAGGGGAAGGGGGCTAGCTCAAGGCCCACGTCGGGGTCGCAGCCGTCTCCGCCACCGCCCCTGTCCACGCCACGCGCCGGACCCAGTGCAGTGTGTGCGTCCTCCATGGGTGTGACTGAGGAGTCTTCCAATTAGGAGGGAGGACCGGGAGGAGAGGGGAGCCCCCTCGGATGGGGGGCGGGGAGATCGGGCGGAGAAGCCCTGAGTGGTGATGTCGGGTGAGAGTGTACGTCATGCCCGTGTCTAGTGTCTGGTGTTTACTAGCTCCGAGTAGAGGGGGCGTTCCGCCGCTAGGGGACACCCAAAGCGCAGAACCAACCCTCGGAGACCCGTGTTTACTTTAAGGCCCTTGCCCTGCGAACGCGCACCCCCGGGGCTAGGGCTCTCTTGCCCGCAACCCGATCCCGATCATCCGGCCCGCTGGATGCGCTTCTTAGCTCACCGGCCCTGGATGTGAGGCTAATGACTGCACTCCAAGTGCTCCAAGTGCCGATCGCAGGACTTCGTGTTGGCTAGTCGAGATATTGAGAGTGTGACTAGGAGGGTGGGACGCTGGGGATTCTCAAAGGTATACACCCTTGGAATGCGAATGGCCGGATCCAGCCTTAAAAGTACGAGATCGCGCGCGCTTCGCGCACAGCACCGACCGCCTGTTCTCCGCGGCTGTGTGACGACGCGTGCCGTGTACCAGCAGAATTGGGCGCGCGCGGCGCGACGGCGCCCGCGAGGGAAGGCGCGGGTGCAGCGGCCGCCGGCGGCCGTGCCGCCCGCCAGCCGGCGCAGCAGCGGCCAGCGCAGCGGCCGCCGGCGCAGCAGCCAGATCAGCCGGTGCGCGCCTTGCGAGGCGAGTACTGCCGCCCGGCAGCCTTGAGGCGGCCGGGCGGCAGTACTCGTTCGAACTTTGCGAGCCGTGCGCGCGCCGAAGCCCGCGGCGCGCGCCCGCCCGGCTGCCAGTAGGAGGCGGCGCAATATGGCCTATAGTACAGCCCTTGAGGAGGAGGAAGAGGCTGGCTGGCAGTGCTGTATGCCGCCGAGGGGCAGTTTTGGGGTGCTGACCCACGCCCAGGGGGCTGCAGAAGGCGTCCGCAACCGGGACAACCCGCCCCCCCAGCCGAGGCCGGTCGAAGCCCACTTGGACACAGCCATGAGGAGTCCTCTTGGTGCTCCTGGCGGCCGTTTGAACCTCGGGCGCGCGCCGATGGGGGGGGGGGTCTTGCTTGCTCCACACCGAGCGCCATCGGTCCGGACCGGCGTGTCCACCGAGGGTCGGCTTGCACAAGGTCTGAGCCGCGGGCGCTCGGCGCCAAGTGCAGTGTCACGCTCGTGCTCGCGCGTGACAAACCGGACCCTCGTTTCCAACCCTCGTTTCCTAGTCACTCGGTCCCCCAACGGAAGAGGCCTCTCTCCTATTGCAACTGGCCAACATCAGATTTGGCTCGTGCGTCCCTTTTTGAGCGGCGCAAAGCTATTTCTTTTGGGTCCTGTGGGCACCCTAGCACGCCTCGCTGTGCCGCTGGCTTGACTGAATCAGGCAGCAGCAGGCTGCTGCTGCTGCCACAGCAGCAGTCTGCTGCGGCCTCAATACGCAGGTTAATGACTAGCAGCACTGCCGGGGGCATACGAGTCGCCACAGGAACGACCTGCTCGTTGGCCGGTTCCACGTTCACTATCTAAGCCATGCCTGGGCCACAAAAATCGCACACGGGGAGCGGCTCAGGGGCCCAGTCGAAGCCGCGGAATCGCGGCCAAATGTCACAACCCACCTCACCCAGGGCTGGACCTAGTCTGTATGCTGTCACCCGTGGTGCGTGATCCGTGAAGGGACAAGGGTCAAGGCTCAAGTGGGGCCGTCATGTAACGTGTAAGAGAGAAAGAGTAAGTGAAAGCCGTATCTAGAATCTCGAGATACTCTCCGTACTCCGACGCCCGCCCTAAACGAACCCGCACCAGCGGCCGCGAGCGCGTGCCTCGCGCCGCGTGGTCCCGGTGGAGCGCGCTGCGCGGGTCCCTGCCGGTGCTGGTGCCCTGGTCCCTCGGCCTCGACGCCGCCGCCGATTATATTGTACATATATCGTGCTTGATTTTTTTCATTTTGCGAACCGCTCCGCACATATGCATGTATAATGTGTCTATAATCGATGAGAGAGTTGAGACGCGCGAGAGACACGTCTGAGCTCTCTGCCCACGGCGGACGCAAACGCCACTTCAAACGCCGGCGGGAGAATCGTCGTCCACCAGTTCCGGTGGCATGGTCGCATGATGCCCAGTGAAGTAGACTTTTGGCTATACCTCCCGCAAGCTCCCGCAAGCGCTTCGTCACGTGAGCCCACCCCCGCGCGAGAGGGCAGAAGAGACAACAAAATAAAAGGCAAATGTGTGTCCGCGCGCCGCCCGGCCCATATTTCGGCCGGCGGGGCCGCAGCGGTCTCTACTTGAGCAGCGAGCGCGCGAGCTGCTCCCTGGCTGACGCAAACATGTTGTTGAAGGACTGCTCGGTGAAGGCGGCCTGTTGGCAGCTCGAGGCGTGAGGAGACGCTGTCCACACTCCTTGCGCTGCTCTTTGCGCGGTGGAGGAGGCGAGGGCAGAGGCGAGGGCGGTGGCGGCGACGGTGGAAGCGGTGATGAGGGAGGTGAGGAGGGGGGGGGGGGGCGGAAGCGGCGACCTCAGGCCCTGTGGGGGCGCCGTCAGAGCCCTTCATCCCTGCGCGCGGGAGGGAGGCGCGACGGTGCGGCGGTGGAGACGAGAGGCGGAGAGGAAGGGGCGGGGCGAGGAGGGGGCATAGAGCCCCAAGCGGCGAGGCGCTGGCGGACGAGGCCCCCGCCGCTGCCCTCGGCAATCGCTGCACAGCCCCTTCCCTCCCCTCTCTCCCTGCCCCGCCCTGCCCCGCCCTCCCCTGCCCTGCCCTCTCCCCCCCGCCCCTCCGCCCCCCGCTGGCACCTGCGCGGTTGACGATCGTCGTCGGGTCCGTCTCGAGGATGACCCCTACACCCACGAGAGGAGAGGGAGATCGCACCGAGATGAGCCGGCATCTCCCCTCGTTCACCTCGCGCCGCTCTCCTCCATCGCACAGCTCGTCGATGCACAACAACAGCACCTATCATTCCGCCGCCCAAACCCACGCGTCCTCACGCCGCTCCCGAGCCGGGGCCTGGCGGCGGCGCGGCGGAGGCGGCGGAGGCGCATGGAAGCTGTCCGTCCGCGCGCTGCGCCGAAGCTGCCTCGACGCGGTCTCTCGGCTGGATCTCGGCTGGATCTCGGCTAGATGTCGCGCATCGAAGTTGTCCATCAGCGCGCGCTTGTCAGGCGCCTGCAGGACGGTTCCGAGAAGGTTCACGGCCGGTTCCGAGAAGGTTCAGGGGGCGGGTCGGAGGGGGGGTCGGTCGGTGCGTGCGCGCGCTGGTCTCGGGCGAAGGAGAAAAGGCGGGAGAGGGAGGCGGGAGAGGGAGGCGGGAGAGAGGGAGGGAGGGGGAGGGGGGAGAGGGGGGGGGAGAGGGGGGGGGGGAGGGGGGGAGGAGGGAGCGAGGCGGGTCAGCCCCGGTGCTCCATGCCCTCCCTCTCCCCTCCGCAGAGCTGCCATGGAGCTGATCCGGGACCTGGCCGTCGGGTGTGCGTGCGCAGCCGTGGCGGCGGCGAGGGCCGTTGGGGGCGCGGGAGGCGAGAGAAATTAAGCCGAGGAGCGAGGCGGCAGCGAGGGGAGCGGAGGCGGCGGCGAGGAGAGGGGAGGCGGCGGTGGGGAGGGAAGAGGCAGGCGGGCGGCAGCGGCGGGCGGCAGCGGCAAGCGGCGCAAACTATCGGCAGCGGCCTGGCGCAGCACGCTGGTCAGCGCGTCGTAGAGCGCCGTCAGCGCCGCGACGAGGATCAGCTCGTTCTCGGCATGGTGGCCGATCACGTAGAACCACACGTCGGCAGAGTTTCTGTACACTGTCACCATGTTGTCAAACCTGCGGCGCGTGGCAGCGAGGCTCGGTCGCGGCGGTGGCGGCGCGGAGCGCGGTGCGGCGATGTCTGGAGCGGCGGCGTGGCGTGGCGCGCACATGACGATCTCTGCCTCATTCTTTGCGTTGGTACGGATCGTCTTGTCGCTCAACTTCTTCTCGAACGCGGTCTCCTGCGCCGGCGCGGCGACGCCGCGGGTCGGGCGATGGTCCGCGGCGCGGGCGGGCGGGCGGCTGCGGCGGCACCTCCGCCAGGCTCGCAAACTCGCCCTTGTAGTACCGCGAGATGATCCGCTTGCCGTCTGAGTCGAGGACGAGGAGCGACTTGATGGAGGGGATGTTTCCCTGCAGCGCGCGCGCGCGGAGCGGTGAGCGGACGGCGGCGGCGGCGGGAGCAGTGTCGCGACGGTGCGCGCTCGCCGCGTCCATTCGAAGGCGAACCGCGTGCGCTGCGACGCCAAACGCCGGGGCGGGGACTTGGCAGACGTGGCAAAAAAGAAAAAAATGCCCGCAAAACTTTTTCCATTCGTCATCTCGCGGGAAGGTGGAAGCCGCTGCGTGTGGGCCCTGCTGCGTGTGGGCGCTTCTCGCCATGGAGGACAGGTCCAAGAAGCCGTCCGATCACCTCTATTGGGCACGCACCGCGTCGACCACGCAGCCCGTCGAGCACAAGCCGCTCGATGCCGCCGCGCAGGCGGCGCTGCAGTCGGCGGCGGCCAAGCCGGGCGCGGCGTGGAACGCCGCGGCGACGTGGGAGGAGAAGGATATATCCAAGTGGGCGCACGAGCTGCTGAGCTCGACGCTGCTGCCCACGCTCGCCGCCGCTGAGGCGGAGCTGACGGCGAGCGAGGCGGCGGCCCTGCCCGCCGACTCGAGGGGCGCCTCCGGCCTGCGGTGCGCGCTCAAGGTGAGTGCTGTGAGCTCCGTGAGCGGCGACGTGACGCACGTGCTGAGCCGCGGGAAGCAGCGCGTGGTCTTCGAGCTGACGCTCAAGCTCAAGCTCGAGCTCGAGCTCCGCGAGTCCGACGGGACGCTCCTGCAGCTCGTCGCCGGCTCGCTCTCGCTCAGCGAGGTCGCGAACGACGACCTCGACGGCGCGAGGATGCCGTCGTCGCACAAGACGTCGTGCGACCAGCCCGAGTGGGCGCCCCTGCTCCGCGCCGCCGCCGGTCGCGCATGGCCCCCGCTCAAGGGGGCGCTGGTTGCCCTCGTGGAGCAGGCGAAGGAGAAGTGGCGCTGAAGCTGCTTGCGGCGGAAAGGAGGGCCGTGGTGCGAGGGAGCCTGCGCTAGCGCGCAGCTCTCGTCGCGGGCGTGTGCTCGCGCGTGGAGCGGTGCGAGCGCATGAGCGCGTCTTTGTGGCGTGCCCTGGTCAGCTGTCACCGTGGTCTCCCTTGCCGCCGCGGTCTTTCCGGAGGGTGCCGGGCCGTGCGGTAGACTCTGGCAGTCTCGACTTTTGGCGTCACGTGTGCGTGAGGAGCTTAGGCGAGGAGGCGGCGAGGCCCGCAGGTTGGAGATTTTTTGTAGGATAATACATTAGAGGAGAGAGAGAGTGTGTTGTGTGAGACGTCAACCCGCCGTGGCCCGTGGGCCGTGGATCGAGAGCGTGGTAAAGAAACTAAGTAATTGGCAAACTACGGAAAGGAGAAAACACCGACTCAGCTTAGGGGCGGCGGCACGTTGGTTTTTGTAGGATATACATTAGCGTGTGAGACGAGATTTTTTGACCGCAACCGCCGACACCGGAGAAAACGGAAACCGCGCCGCGCACACCGCGTCCCCGGCTCCGCGTGGCTGGTAGCTCACGCGGCGTGCTGGTTGGGCGTGGCGCGAGAGACGTACAGCGCGCTCGCAACACTCACACAAAAAACAGGCGACCGTCAAAGTAACACCGCAGACGAGCTGGGGTGGGTGCCGATGATACGGCATACGCCCGCTCAAGCGACAAGCCCCTCCATCGTGATACAACCGCGCTTGTCGCCCTCATCACGTGGCCTCGGGCTGGTCGACCAGAGATAGCTCGTTGACGTCAAAGTGGCCGACAAACCTGGGCGACTGGAACTCGACCTTGATGGGCCGGTTGGCCGAGATGTCGCCCCTGCCGTACGACTTGATCACCTCCCCCTCCAGCCCCTGCACGTCCAGCCCCTCCTTGTGCTTGGGCACATGCCGCAAGACCACGCGCTTGGAGACACGCACACGCGCGCCCACCGCGATGGTCTGCGGCTGGTCAAGCTTGAGGCCTGCGAGCCCGAGCTTGGCAGACACCGTGCTGCAGCGCCGCGGCGCGTGCGCTGCCCGCCCGGCCGTGCCGCGCACGCCGACGTGTTGCCCGCTTCTCGGCAAATGCTGCGCGGACAGCGGCGGCGGCGGCGGCGCGAGCAGCGGGCTGAGAAGCGCGGAGGCGCTGCTCGCTAGGCAGAGGAGCGCGAGGTAGATGGCGCGGCTCATGGCGCGGCGCAC
Source organism: Emiliania huxleyi CCMP1516 (assembly GCF_000372725.1). Classification (NCBI taxonomy): domain Eukaryota; phylum Haptophyta; order Isochrysidales; family Noelaerhabdaceae; genus Emiliania; species Emiliania huxleyi. Next base: position 446,596 of record NW_005198243.1, on the reverse strand, counting down.
ACCCAGTCCACAAGAAGGAAATTCGTGGCCTTTACCCACGGTGTCTGAGGGAGCCCGCAGAAGGAGGCTGATGCGGGAGAGGGGCCTCAACCCGACGTCGATACCTCGGATGTCTCACGAGGCGAGGAGGGTGCTCCAACAACGGGAAGAGGCTAACCAGGGCTCGGTTTCCCCGGTGTGCATCTGGGCCATGTCCATGCCGCCTGGGCCGCCCATGCCGCCCATGCCGCCCATGCCGCCCATGCCGCCCATGCCGCCCATGCCGCCCATGCCGCCTGGGCCGCCCATGCCGCCGAAGCCTTGCATCTGAGATGGGTCATAGCCGTCCATACCCTTCTGGCCATCTTCGTCCTCTTCGTCCTCGTCGACCCACCTGGACCAGTCGGGATTAATCTTCTCGCGCAGACATCCCGACCTGGTCCGCAGCTCTGAGAGGAGGCGGGACACCGTCTTCCTAGACACTCTTCGTAGACACTTCCTAGACAAGAGGGGGCGGGACACCGTCTTCATGTAGTGACGGTCAACTAGGTCCTCAACTACGACCTGCCCGCAAACTCCAAGGACTACATCCACCGCGTGGGCCGCTCCGCGCGCGCAGGGCGAGATCGCGCCGAGATCTCCCCGAGATCTCCCCGAGATCTCCCCGAGATCCGCCCGAGATCCGCCCGAGATCCGCACGACCAGTATGCGCTACGTACCCTCAACGGTGGAGATGGTTGCTTCCCCCAAGGAACACCCTCGGGCGGCCGGGTGGGGCTGCGGCTGGAACTAGCATGGCTCGATAGAGCCGAGACCCCGTGTTGAGGCGGCGCTCCTGTGGGCGGCTTTGGTGGTCGTGCCCCCCGGGGGTTGGCCACCCCTGTGCCTGTCTCCAGTCGAGAGAGGAGACTTCACTGGTACTCGTATCCCGAGGAACGGTCACATCGCCATCGCCGTCGGGGAGAGGGGGGACGACACTGCTTCTGCAGCGTGCACCTCAATCCTGTACCGTGTTTGTTATGACCCCCCCAATGAACACACCAGTGAGGGTGGGCGAGACGATCGAGGGGTCCCGTACCATGCGGAACCGACCCTATCCAGTGCTCAAGTGCTCAAAAGGAGACTTGCGGAGATGGGACATCCGCGATAACTCTGAATGGTTAGTGATTGCGCAACCGGCGCAACTGATTTGTGGCGACAATTGGTGGCACCTTTGTCGGCACTGGTGAAACGACATTGTGTGTCGCTGGTCCAACTCTCCGGGCGGGGGGCACTTCCGTCGTCGACCAGCCCAACGAGAACAGAAGAAATTCCACGAACGGAGGGCTCTCACTTGTGTAAAAGTAATGGGTGTGATTTTGATATAGTGAGGTGGTCGTTTTTATTCATTTATTATTTATTTACATCGATCGTGAATAATTAAACAAGATATCTGGTGGGCGGTGGCTTCGTCTGCGTCACATTCCCAAGCAAGCTGCGCTCGGGGTTGCCGTCGTCGTTCTGCTCCTCTTTGGAGGGTGATATTTGAAAGAAACGAGTTTTCATCGGCGTCGTTGACATTACTGATGGCAGCGTTGATAACGACAAAGGCTGTTTGTCGCCTTGGAGGATGGCCGAAGACGATCTCGCTTTTTGGTTGAGTGTGTCTGCGTACATGTCGTCGTATTTGTCTGCCTTTGCGGATCGCAGTGTGCAGCTTGCGCAAAAGTGGGGAAAGGTCTTTTGGGCATCGACAACGGAATGTTTGTGGTGCAGAAGGTATCCCTGCAACGCTGCTGGCGTGATGTAAAATTTACCGGCCGCATCAGCCGCAGCGTCTTTCAACATGTCCAAAGCTTTGACGTCAGCATCCCGAATCACGCCGCGGTAGAATCCGTCCAGAAAAATCTTAGCTTGCTCAGCGTCTAGCCATGACAAGCAGCACCTCACATCGATGCGCCCATGTCGAAATAAGGCCGCAGGCAAGGACTTCGGGTCGTTGCTTGTGAAAAAGAAGATGTTTCCTTCTTGACTGGCTACCCCATCGAGAGCGTTGAGCATACCACTGACAGTCAACGTGTTGCTCGAGCTCGTCTCCAGCTTTGTCATGATGTGGTCGATATCTTCAATTAGAAACGCACTTTTTGCAGGGGCCGCATTCAACAAGTTGGTGAGAGAAGCGTCGCTCATTCCCTCGCTCGCCAAATCAAGAAGGCAGAGTGAATACCCCATGAGGCCAGTGAGGACTTTTATTACCGACGTCTTGCCAGTGCCAGGCGGTCCGAACAAGAGGTACCCGCGCCGATACGGAATGCCGCGACTGATGTACCATTCTTCAGATGCTTGGAAGTCGGTCAAGTCATCCATTAGCTTGATAGCGAGGTTATCTCTCAAACACAGGCTATCGATAAGTCGTGGCTTGAAATGAGTGGAAATAGCCCAACTTCCATGTGAGCTCGTGAGCACGGTTACATGCCCGCGTCTGCTCACGATGTTGAATTGGCGTGCGTCCTCTGCGAAACTCTCCAGAGCGGTCAGCCCATTCCAGCCGAAGCATTCAATGCTCAAGGTGTCGTTGACCTGGCCTTGCTCGGTGAGTTGGGTCCCGTGTTTTACGGCTCATCTGCAGTGCTTTCGTTGCGCATTGCGCGGCCGCCGAGCAACTTGGCGATGCCGATGGAATGAGTTGATGGGACCTTCAACTATGCGAGGGCTGGGCGTCCTCGTCACGGTGGCAGCAAAAACCGGTGCCGAGGCCCTGTGCGCAGAGGCGTGAGCGCGCGTCAAAACGAAGGAAATTTATGCCGAAAACAGCCTGTATGGTGGGTGGAGGGCTCTGCTGCCGCGGCGCCCCCGTCCGTGCGAAGGCGCCCGGCGGCTGCGCGTGGTGCCCACGCCGACCGGCTGCTCTCGCGGCGCTGAGGCGTACCGCTCCGGTCACGACTCGAATTGAAGGCCGCAATTTTTTTTATTTCTTGTGCCTAGTAATAAATAAATAAAACGGACATCCCAAGCTAGGGCTGGGTCGAGGACAGACACGTCCCCACCTTTGCAGGATTTTGCAAAAAAAGAAAGAAAACAGACAACCCAAAACAACAAATGTTTGGTATGTTTGGTATTGCTAAAAATCTCTCTCTCAACCCAAGGGAGGGATGGGAGAACGGCACGCCGCCTCGCCGCCACCACACAGGGATTTTAAGGAGAGGGGTGTGGTGCGCTAGCCGTCGCCCACCCTTGGGCGTCCGCCTCTTCCTATCTCACTTCGCAGTCTCTCTCCGAGGATTTTGCAAGGATTTTGCAAGAATCGTGCCAGCCATTTGCTGAAATTTTCTCCATCCACGACAAGTCGGAAGTCGCCCATACGGAAGCCCGCGGAGGTTGCCGCGGAGGTTCTTGCAAGTACCGTTGCCTCATGGACTTGTTCGCCGCGGCGCGGCGCGGCGCGGTACCCGCCCTTCGGTCGCTCCTCCGCCCCGAGGCGGAGTGCGACGCGGACTTGCGCGACGACTGGGGCCAGACGGCTCTCATGCTTGCCGCCGAGGCGGGACGAACGGATTGCGTCGCTCTGCTGCTCGCGGCGGGCGCAGACGTGGGCGCGCAGGATGCCGAGTCGGGCTATACGGCGCTGCATCGCGCGCTGCTCCGCGGCCAGATCGCTGCGGCCGCCATGCTCGTCCGCGTCGGCGGCGCGAGCGTCGACTCGCCTCTCGACCACGAGGGCCTCTCTCCGCTGGCGCTGTGCGAGCTGGCGCACGGGCCGGCGGAGTCGGCGGAGGCGACGCTCGCGGGCGACGTTTACACCTGGGGCCAGGCGGGCGGGCTGCCGCTCGGCCGGCCCGCCGCCACGGGGTCGCACGAGGCGCGGCCTGCGCGCGCAAAACTTCCCGCGCCGCCGTCGTCGCTCGAGGAGGGGGCGCTGACGGCGGCGGCGGCGGCGCGCGGGGAGACGGCCGACCCGCGCGGCGTCGTGGCGGTCGCGGCGGCCAAGCACCACACCCTCTTCGCCGACGCCCGAGGCGCACCTCTTCTCTCGTGTGTGTGTGTGTGTGTGTGTGTTTGCGCGTGCGTGTGTGCGTGTGTGTGTGTGTGTGTGCGTGTGTGTGTGTGTGTGTGTGTGTGCACTCTCTACTGGCGGGAAGGAATGATCCGTCGCGAGGGCTCTGACTAGGGACGCTCTTCTCGTGCGGCGTCGGCGGCGGAGGGCGGCTGGGCCACGGGGACGAGACGCACCTGCCGCTGCCTCGCGCGGTGCCGCTCCAGCGTGCGGTGGTTTGTGTGGCGGCGCGTCGCCCTCTCTCTCTCTCCCCTCGCCCTCTCGGAGCGGTGCGGTGAACCTTCTGCGAACCTTCTCCGAACCCTCTCGCAGGCGGGGCTTGACCACTCGCTCGCGGTGACGCGCTGCGGCGAGCAGCTCGCCGCAGGCTCTCAACCGATCGACAGCCCTCCCCCCCACCTTGGTTGACGAGCCGCAGGCGAGCTCTTTGCCTGGGGCGCAGCGCACGCGCCGCTGGGCGTGGCAGACCCGCCCGCCGGCTCGGGCGGGTGTGTCCTCTCCCCGCGCCGCGTGCCGTTCGGGGCAGCAAAGGGGGCGGTCGAGGTGGCGACGGTGGCCACCTCCGACGGCCACGCGCTGGCGGCGGACCGCGCGGGAGGCGTGTGGGCGTGGGGCTGCAACGGGCGCAGCACGCACCGCCGGGCGGGCGCTCTTGCAGGCGAGAGCCGCCTGGCCGAACCTTCTCGGAAGCTTCGCGTAGGCGCGGCCAGTGCGGCCAGCCAGCGTCTGTGGACTGCGCGCGGCCGCGGCGGGTCGACTCGCTCGGCGACACACGCGTCGGCGCCGTCGCTGCGGGCGGGGCGCACTCCGCCGGCGTCGACGCCGGCGGGCGCGTGTGGTGCTGGGGCAACGACGCGGCCGCGCCGCAGCGGCTCAAGATGCCGGCGGAGGAGGGTGCGAGGGGCGGCTGCACGGGGCTGCGGCTTCGACTCGCAGCGCTGCTCCTTGTAGGCGGAGGAGGCGCCGCGGGGGATCCGAGCCCACTTAAGGCGCGGCAAGCCGCTCGCGCTGCAGGTTGCGTGCGGGTTTGCGCACACTGCGGCGGCCGCGACGACCGGCGCAGTCTATCTGTGGGACGGCGAGCTGCGGCCGCGAGTGGTGCGGCCTGCCGGGCGAGGGTTCCAACCAGCCGCTGACCACCTCTAATTCTCACGAGCCGTGGTGCGTCAGGTGCGGCTGCCGGGCGAGTCGGTTGTCTCGCTCTGCGCGTCGCGCTACACGACGTATGCCGTCACCGGCACCGGACTCCTCTACTCGTGGAGCGAGCACTGGCGCAGCCGCCGCACGCGCCGGACCGGGCGGAAGAGGGGATAGCCGCGTCCTTCTTCACACCGTGCGGCTGTACACCAGGCACACCAACCACACGCCCAAGCCGACGCTGGTCCGCGGCATGCGATCCGTCGCGAGGGTTGCCGCCGCAGAGCAGCACTGCGCCGCGCTGGTCGCCGTCCGCCGCCCTCCGGTCGCGCCGCTCGAAGGGTGGCACCGCCCCGCGCTACCCCCTC
>NW_005198243.1:436567-439187 GCF_000372725.1 Emiliania huxleyi CCMP1516 | reverse complement strand
CGCCGTCGCTTTGGGGTCGGGACGACCCGGCGGCCGCCTTGGGGGCGTCGGGCCCCAGCCAGGCGCGAGAACTAGGGCCGAGATCGCGCCGAGATCGCGCCGAGATCGCGCCGAGAGACTCTCGGCATCCCTCCCAAGACCTTTCCCGGAGCTTTCCCGGAGCTTTCCCGTAGGGCGCGGAGTCAGCCTCCTCTCGCCCGCCGCGGCGGCGCCGCCGCCGAGCGGCGCCGGCTCCAGCGCGGCGCACGCGTCGGCCATGCCGCTCGGCATCGCCGCGCAGGCAGGCATCGCCGCGCGGGCGGGGGCGGGCGAGGGGCCGCTCTTGCGCCGCCTCGAGGCGGTCGGCGGCGGCGGCGGCGGCGGCAGTGGCGGCGGCGGGCTTGACGGCGGCGGCCCGGCTGACGGCAGCGCGAAGGAGGCTAGGCTGAAGAGCGCGATGCAGTCGAGCATCGCCGGCTGGGGCTACCGGCCGGTCGAGGCGAGGGGCGGCGGGGCGGCCGTGCCGTCGCTCGCGCGACTGATGGAGGAGGAGGAGGACCGGCGCACGCAGCAGCAGCAGCGCGCGTCCGAGCAGCCGCGGCCGCAGCAGCGGCAGTGCCCTCCGCCCCAAAGCCGCGCCGCCGCCGGCCCCCTACCGCACGGTACCCGAACCCACCCTCCCCCAAGCCGCGCCGCGGCCGGACCCACCGCCAGCGCAGCCAGCATCCCGATCCTCCACTTCGTGCCGCGCGCCGCGCCGTCCGCCGCGCCCGCCGCGCCGCCCGCGCCCTGGAGCGCGTCCGCATCGGAGCCCGCGGCTGCCTCCGACAAGCCAGCGGCGGCGCCAACCCCGCGGCTGAGCGACATCTTCGCCGAGCAAGGCGAGCAAGGCGGTCACGCGCCCCCGCCCGCGGGCGCCGCCGCCGCCGCCGCGACGCCGTCAAGAGAGACGCCGCCGAGGCACGGCGGCGGAGGGCGTGGCCGGCCAAAGTTCAAGCCGCTCGACGCCGCCGACGTCGCCGCCGCCACTCCGCCGCGCTCGCGGCCGGCGCCGTGGAGCGTCGCCTCACCCGATGGCGGCGCGGCGCCGCCTCCGTCCCGCTCGCCTGCGGCGGCTTCCGCTGTCGCAGATCTTTGCCCAGCAGCCAACGGGCGGGGGGCGGCGGCGCGAGGAGCGCCCGGCCGAATCGACCCGGTGGGGGATGCTGCCAGAGGGGCCGCCGCCCCTGCCGGCCCGGTCCAATCCCGGCGTTTCTCGGCGCTATCTTGACGCATCTCGGCGTGCTTTGGCGCTCTCGGCCGCTCCTCGGCGCATCTCTGCGCACACCGGCCGACCCTTGGCACATCTCGGCAATCTCACAGGTGCCCGTCGTCTCGCTCGCCGCCATCTTCTCAGAGGAGTCTGCGGCGGACGTCGAGGCCGCCGAGCTCGCCGCCGCCCTCGCCGCTGTCGAGGCGGCCGAGGCGGCGGCGGCGGGGGAGGAGTCCGCGGGGGGCGGGCGGGCCGGCGCAGCGGGCAAGGGACCCTCCAAGGCTCGCGCTAGAGGCGGGCGCGGCAAAGGAGGGGGCGCAGCTGGTCGCCGCGGCCGCGGTGGCATCGACAACAACAACAGCGGCGACAATAGCGGCGCGCCGAGCACCAGAGCCAAGCAGGGGCAGCCGAGGGGCGGGGGCAGAGGCAGAGGCCGCGGAGGAGGCCGCGGCCGGCCCGTGGCGGCAGTCGTTCGGTGACTGGCGGCACCTCGCGATGAGACTCGCACAGTGTGGCGCCGGCCGCCGCGATATCCTGTCGAGCGCGAGAGCGTTCGTGTACAATTTTGTGCCACACACGTCGCCGCCGGGGCAAGCGATGTGTGTGGACTCCGCGAGCCTTGTGGCTGTGTGAGAACAGCGAACAGATTATACATTTCAAAGAAGAGTGCCCCAGTTGCCACACAGCAGTGCCAGTGCGGCAGAGTGGCCAGTGCTAGACTCGCTCTGCCAGTGACACCACAAACTCTACGCGTCAGCAGCGTTGTCGATTGACGTGATAATGCGGTCGATGAGCCCGTACTCGAGCGCCTCCTCCGCCGACATAAACTTGTCGCGGTCGAGGTCCGCCTGCAGGGAGGGGCGAGGAGGGGTTCGGGTGAGCCAGGAAGGAGGCGACGGCAGCGGCGGCGGCGGCGGAGTGGGCGGCGGCGGAGACGGCGCCGGCGGGGAGGCCGGTGGGGCGGGCGACGACGGCGGCAGGGGCGAGCGTGGGGCGGAACCTCGATCCTCTCTTGCGTCTGGCCCGTCATCGTCGAGTAGAGCCTACGGGAAGGTTCGAGGAAGGTTCTGGGGCGGGCGCGTGGACGTGATGGCGTCGTACGAGTGAGACAAGGGGGGGGGGGGGGGGGGGAACAGGGTGGAATGGGGTAGGAAAGGTGGAGGAGGGATTTGAAAGGGGCCAATTGAGGGGTAATTGGGAAGGGTGAAAAAAGAAGGGCACGGGTGCCAAGAGGGCCCGGAGGTGGAAAGGGTGTAAAAAGAAGTGGAGGGGGTTGCAAAAGGGGCCGGAGGTGGAAGGGTTGTGAAAAAAGTTGAGGGGGTGCCAAGAGGGGCCCCCGACGAGCTGCCCCTTAATTTTGAGAATCTGCCCGGCCTCCATGCGGATTTC
>NW_005198243.1:434588-436467 GCF_000372725.1 Emiliania huxleyi CCMP1516 | reverse complement strand
TCAATGACAGGGAGGGAGGCGGTGAGGCAGGGAGGCGGTGAGGCAGGGAGGCGGTGAGGGAGGGAGGCGGTGAGGGAGGGAGGCGGTGAGGGAGGGAGGCGGTGAGGGAGGGAGGCGGTGAGGGAGGGAGGCGGTGAGGGAGGGAGGCGGTGAGGGAGGGAGGCGGTGAGGGAGGGAGGCGGTGAGGGAGGGAGGCGGTGAGGGAGGGAGGCGGTGAGGGAGGGAGGCGAGGGGAGGAGAGGGGGGGGGCGGGGAGGCGGCGGGAGAGGAGGCGAGGAGGACAGGAGGAGATGTCTCCCGCCACAGAGCGCGGCATGCCTCTCCCGAGGTCTCGCGGTGCGATGCACTGGCGCGAGGCTCCCGAGGGGATGCACTGGCGCTAGGCTCGCCCCCGCCGGGCAGGGAGAGGACGGGCGCTGGCCCTGTGACGCCTCTCTTCTGACGGCCGGCCCCAAGAGCTGCCCCAAGAGCTGCCCCTGCCGGCCTATGCCTCTCCCGCCTCACACCCGCGCCGTGCAGCAACACCGCCCCCTGGTACAGCAGCGCCCTCTCCCTCTCCCTCTCTCTCTTCCTCCCTCTCTCTCTCTCTCCCCCCCCGCCCTCCCCGCGCGGGCGCGGTGCGTGTGGCGCGCGCGCGCGGGTACCAGGGCGGCGCGCCGCGCCTGCCCTCTCGCGCCGCCCATCGGCTGGTGGATCATCACACGAGAGTGCGGCAGCGCGAGCCGCTTCCCGGGCGCGCCGGCGCCGAGGATGAAGGAGCCCATCGAGGCGGCGAGGCCGATGTTGCAGGTGACGACCTCCGACTGGATCAGCTGCATCGTGTCGTACAGCGTCAGCCCCGAGATGACGGAGCCGCCCGGCGAGTTGACGTACAGGTACATTGGCTTGCCCGGCTCCTCCGAGTCGCCAAAGAGCATCACGGCGACGATCTGGTTGACGATCTCGTCGTCAATCTCCTGCCCGAGGAAGATGATGCGCTCGCGGTTCAGCCGGTTGTAGATGTCCACCCAGTCCGCACGCGAAGCGCCAGGCACGCGATACGCCACCTTTGGCACGCCAATCGGCATCCGCGGCGCCGCGCGACGCAGCGCAGCGCGGCCGCCGCAGCCGCTGGAGGCGGAGCGGAGCGGCAGCGGAGAAGGGCTGAAGGCCGCGACGGATAGCAGCAGCGCCTGCATCGAAGCCAGCCGCGAAGAGAGCCAAGAAGGAAAGAGAAATCTCGACTACCAATCGTATGGTGGCGTCATGCCTTCGCTTGTTTCTATTAGCATCGAAGTCTAGCTCAAAAGAGAAAAGTCCCCGGGGCTTCATTGGCTCAATCGTTTCCACCTGTCCTTCCAAAATCCTGCTCGTGCAGGTGTGGACCCTGTCCTCCTCCCCTAGGAATTCGCCACCTTCGCCTTCTCTCCCGCTCCGCCGCCGCCTCCCGGTCCTCGCGGCGGTCCGCCAGTGGGTTGTCGCCCGGCGGCGCGCCGGCGTCGGCAGCCACAATCATGGCCGTGACGCCCTCGCCTGCCATGTCGATTCTCGAAGTCGCCAAAAGTCGCCAAAAGTGGCGGCGCGTCGCAATCACCCGCCCGCCGTCGTCCCGGCGGTCCCGCAGCTCGCGCGCATCTCCCTCTTAACCCACCTCTAACATCACAACATGGAATTCCTATCCCTCGTTTTCTTGTCTGTGTTCTTTCTTTCTTTTTTTTAGCAATTTGTTTGTGTGAGCCTGACTGTTGTTCATCTTTCTACCTACCTACCTCTTTCTTATGAAAGAAAGAAAGAAAACGGACAAGCTAACCCCCCCCCCCCAGGGAGGGATGGGAGGACGGTACGCCGCCACCACACAGGGATTTCTTTCTTTCAGAGAGAGAGATTTTTAAAGACCAAC
>NW_005198243.1:431874-434468 GCF_000372725.1 Emiliania huxleyi CCMP1516 | reverse complement strand
AGGGGGAGGGGTGGCAGGAGGGGCGGGAGGTGGGAGGGGTGGAGGAGGAGGGGGAGGGGTGGCAGGAGGGGCGGGAGGTGGAGGGGTGGTGGAGGGGGTGGAGGGGGTGGCAGGAGGGGCACCCGACGAGCTGCCGCTTAATCTTGAGAATCTGCTCGGCCTCGATGCGGATGTCCTCCGCCTGGCGGGCAGAGGCAGGGAGGCGGTGAGGGAGGGAGGCGGTGAGGGAGGGAGGCGGTGAGGGAGGGAGGCGGTGAGGGAGGGAGGCGGTGAGGGAGGGAGGCGGTGAGGGAGGGAGGCGGTGAGGGAGGGAGGCGGTGAGGGAGGGAGGCGGTGAGGGAGGGAGGCGGTGAGGGAGGGGGGAGGTGAGGGAGGGAGGCGGTGAGGGAGGGAGGCGGTGAGGGAGGGAGGCGGTGAGGGAGGGAGGCGGTGAGGGAGGGAGGCGGTGAGGGAGGGAGGCGGTGAGGGAGGGAGGCGGTGAGGGAGGGAGGCGGTGAGGGAGGGAGGCGGTGAGGGAGGCGGTGAGGGAGGGAGGCGGTGAGGGAGGGAGGCGGTGAGGGAGGGAGGCGGTGAGGGAGGGAGGCGAGGGGAGGAGATGGGGGGCCCGGCGAGGCGGCGGGAGAGGAGGCGAGGAGGACAGGAGGAGATGTCTCCCGCCACAGAGCGCGGCATGCCTCTCCCGAGGTCTCGCGGTGGGAGGCACTGGCGCTAGGCTCGCCCCCGCCGGGCAGGGAGAGGACGGGCGCTGGCCCTGTGACGCCTCTCTTCTGACGGCCGGCCCCAAGAGCTGCCCCAAGAGCTGCCCCTGCCGGCCTATGCCTCTCCCGCCTCACACCCGCGCCGTGCAGCAACACCGCCCCCCTGGTACAGCAGCGCCCTCTCCCTCTTCCTCCCTCTCTCTCTCTCCCCCCCCGCCCACCCCGCGCGGGCGCGGTGCGTGTGGCGTGCGCGCGCGGGTCCCAGGGCGGCGCGCCGCGCCTGCCCTCTCGCGCCGCCCATCGGCTGGTGGATCATCACACGAGAGTGCGGCAGCGCGAGCCGCTTCCCGGGCGCGCCGGCGCCGAGGATGAAGGAGCCCATCGAGGCGGCGAGGCCGATGTTGCAGGTGACGACCTCCGACTGGATCAGCTGCATCGTGTCGTACAGCGTCAGCCCCGAGATGACGGAGCCGCCCGGCGAGTTGACGTACAGGTACATTGGCTTGCCCGGCTCCTCCGAGTCGCCAAAGAGCATCACGGCGACGATCTGGTTGACGATCTCGTCGTCAATCTCCTGCCCGAGGAAGATGATGCGCTCGCGGTTCAGCCGGTTGTAGATGTCCACCCAGTCCGCACGCGAAGCGCCAGGCACGCGATACGCCACCTTTGGCACGCCAATCGGCATCCGCGGCGCCGCGCGACGCAGCGCAGCGCGGCCGCCGCAGCCGCTGGAGGCGGAGCGGAGCGGCAGCGGAGAAGGGCTGAAGGCCGCGACGGATAGCAGCAGCGCCTGCATCGAAGCCCGCAGGGCCGAAGAAGAGAGAGCGAAAACGTCGGTGGAGACTTGTTCACACCGGTATGCCTTGCCCTTTTGGTGCCTACCTACCTACCTACCTGGTGCTTCTAAGTAGACGGCTATGCTCTTAGTAGACTGTGGATGTGTTCACAGTCATGTGTGGAATTTCGGCGTCCGCTGAAATTCCTTTGTCCGCGGCGTCTTTTAGGCCGACGGACTTTTAGAGTCTTGTACAGCAGTGGCGGTCCGCTCACTGCGGTTTCTCTTGCTGCCGGCTGTCCGCCGACAGAAAAGAAAAGCACCGAGCAAGAGAATCTTACAACAAAACTCCCTCGCACGAGCAACGCGGCCGCTCATCGTTTCAACCTGTCCTCCTCCCCTATCGTTTATTTTCTGATTTCTTTCTGAGCTTAGCCCGGCTCGACCTCCATTTCCGACTCGTTGTGGGGCTCGGCGGGCGGCTCCGGCGCCTCGGTGGCGACCGCGGGCTCGACGGAGGCAGCGACCGCCTCGGTCGGTGGCCTTGCGCAAGATAAAGAGAAACATTCTTCGAGGTTCACCTCGGAAGCCCTGGATACAAGATATCCTCCCATCCCTCCCTTTGGCGTGCCCGTTTTCTTTCTTTCTTTCTGGATACAAGATAGGGGGGGGGGGGGGGCTGCCCAAATTCTATATACACGGCCCGAGCATGCGCGTTCCGCGCGCGTGCCCCGCTGAATACAAATACTACCCATTCTATTGGCCAGGACTCATAGACTCGGTCGAGAGACCCCAGATTGGCATCCATGCCTCTCTGGACAGGGGGGCCCGCCACAAGGACCCCAGGAATTGCGACTCGCCGCTTTCCTCCCGCTGTGATTCTGTGGGAGCTCTGTGTCTTGATTTGCCAACAATAAACCTAAACCCATTCTATTTAGAGCTGTTTGGAATAAAGTAGGCTCCTTGAGGTCCTTCACCTGTCGCCGTCTTTGGGGTCTTCCCTGTGTCTTTGCGGCCTGTGTGTGATATGCACATGATTTAGATTCGATCGACGATTCGAGTTTGAGACACGTTCGAGACACTTGAGACCACTTTGAGACACCTTCGCGCTAGCTGCTCAG
>NW_005198243.1:423751-431774 GCF_000372725.1 Emiliania huxleyi CCMP1516 | reverse complement strand
GAAAAGGCGGGCCGAAAGGGCGGCCCTTACCTGAACAGGCGGCCGGATACTGGCCCTTTGGCCCAACGAAACATGGGCGAGGCGGACGGCCATTAAACCGGCAAGGGGGCCCCATCGCGGAGGGACACGGATCACGGCCGGGGCGTCAGCCAGTGGCTCATCCGCGGCCGGCCGGGCGTCGGTTGCGGCGGCTGCTATGGCGGCTCCGGCGGCGGCAGCGGCGGCTCTGGCGGCGGCGGCGCAAGCAGCCGGCAGGCGACGGAGGCGGCGCTCTCGACAGCGCGCCGCACCCAGCGCTCGCTCCAGAGCGCCGGCACGCACGGCGCGATCATCGGACGGAAGGGGCGGAAGGTGCAGGCCTTTGCGCACCCCTCGAGCGCGTCCGAGCTCATTGGCGCTGAGACCGCCCCTTCAACGGCCGCTGTCGAGGCGAACCTCGCCGTCGGCGGGGCTGATGACAACAACGGCGAAGAGCACGGCCTCGCCGCACAGCTCCACGCGAGCAAGGGGCGCGTCGGCACCGGCGGTGGGAGTGGCTCCTCCCCACCCGGCCTCCTACTGGGCAGTACCTCCAGTCCCGGCGCTGACAGCGACGTGGTCGCCGACCCTTTGTCGGGCGTGACCGCGACTGTCCGCGCGAGCGCCACGGCGCACCCCACTGGCTCGCGGGCGGCGACGCTCCGCGCGGCGTCCGCCGTGCAGGGCAGCAACACGAGTCGGCTCGCGTCTCCCAAGGCGCTTCCCTCTGGGCTGGTCTCAAGTTGCCGGATGCGGCTCTCAGAGCCCATCCTCCCGTGCCGCGCCGACGTCGGCGAGGCGCTGGGCACGTCGTGGGCCACCGGGCAGCAGCTGCTTCGGCCTACGCAGGGCGAGAAGCTGCTCCAGGCCGGCGCGCGCGGCTTCGTGCGCGCCATCGTCGACAAGATCAGCACCTTAGTGACGGTGACGCAGCAGGGCCGGCTGCGCTCTGAGCGCATGGCTTGCGCGGACCTGTCGCAGATGAACGCGGCGGAGGGCGCCGTCCTGACGGCGGCCGTGCTGCCCTTCGCCCACGAGTGTGGCGCGGCGGCGGCCATGACCGCCAGCGGCCCCATCGCGGGCGACACGGATCACGGCCGGGACCTCAGCCAGTGGCTCAGCCGCGGCCGCGCCGGCGGCGGTTGCGGCGGCGGCTATGGCGGCTCCGGCGGCGGCAGCGGCGGCTCTGGCGGCGGCGGCGCAAGCAGCCGGCAGGCGACGGAGGCGGCGGTCTCGACAGCGCGCCGCACCCAGCGCTCGCTCCAGAGCGCCGGCACGCACGGCGCGATCATCGGACGGAAGGGGCGGACGGTGCAGGCCTTTGCGCACCCCTCGAGCGCGTCCGAGCTCATTGGCGCTGAGACCGCCCCTTCAACGGCCGCTGTCGAGGCGAACCTCGCCGTCGGCGGGGCTGAAGACAACGGCGAAGAGCACGGCCTCGCCGCACAGCTCCACGCGGGCAAGGGGCGCGTCGGCACCGGCGGTGGGAGCGGCTCCTCCCCACCCGGCCTCCTACTGGGCAGTACCTCTAGTCCCGGCGCTGACAGCGACGTGGTCGCCGACCCTTCGTCGGGCGTGACCGCGACTGTCCCCGCGAGCGCCACGGCGCACCCCACTGGCTCGCGGGCGGCGACGCTCCGCGCGGCGTCCGCCGTGCAGGGCAGCAACGCGAGTCGGCTCGCGTCTCCCAAGGCGCTTCCCTCTGGGCTGGTCTCAAGTTGCCGGATGCGGCTCTCAGAGCCCACCCTCCCGTGCCGCGCCGACGTTGGCGAGGCGCGTGGCACGTCGTGGGCCACCGGGCAGCAGCTGCTTCGGCCTACGCAGGGCGAGAAGCTGCTCCAGGCCGGCGCGCGCGGCTTCGTGCGCGCCATCGTCGACAAGATCAGCACCTTAGTGACGGTGACGCAGCAGGGCCGGCTGCGCTCTGAGCGCATGGCTTGCGCGGACCTGTCGCAGATGAACGCGGCGGAGGGCGCCGTCCTGACGGCGGCCGTGCTGCCCCTCGCCCACGAGCGTGGCGCGGCGGCGGCCATGACCGCCAGCGGCCCCATCGCGGGCGACACGGATCACGGCCGGTTCGACCTCAGCCAGTGGCTCAGCGGTGGCCGTGCCGGCGGCTGCGGCGGTGGCTATGGCGGCTCCGGCGGCGGCAGCGGCGGCTCTGGCGGCGGCGGCGCAAGCAGCCGGCAGGCGACGGAGGCGGCGCTCTCGACAGCGCGCCGCACCCAGCGCTCGCTCCAGAGCGCCGGCACGCACGGCGCGATCATCGGACGGAAGGGGCGGACGGTGCAGGCCTTTGCGCACCCCTCGAGCGCGGTCGAGCTCATTGGCGCTGAGACCGCACCTTCAACGGCCGCTGTCGAGGCGAACCTCGCCGTCGGCGGGGCTGAAGACAACGGCGAAGAGCATGGCCTCGCCGCACAGCTCCACGCGGGCAAGGGGCGCGTCGGCACCGGCGGTGGGAGTGGCTCCTCCCCACCCGGCCTCCTACTGGGCAGTACCTCTAGTCCCGGCGCTGACAGCGACGTGGTCGCCGACCCTTTGTCGGGCGTGACCGCGACTGTCCGCGCGAGCGCCACGGCGCACCCCACTGGCACGCGGGCGGCGACGGCCCGTGCGGCGTCCGCCGTGCAGGGCAGCAACGCGAGTCGGCTCGCGTCTCCCAAGGCGCTTCCCTCTGGGCTGGTCTCAAGTTGCCGGATGCGGCTCTCAGAGCCCATCCTCCCGTGCCGCGCCGACGTCGGCGAGGCGCTGGGCACGTCGTGGGCCGCCGGGCAGCAGCTGCTTCGGCCTACGCAGGGCGAGAAGCTGCTCCAGGCCGGCGCGCGCGGCTTCGTGCGCGCCATCGTCGACAAGATCAGCACCTTAGTGACGGTGACGCAGCAGGGCCGGCTGCGCTCTGAGCGCATGGCTTGCGCGGACCTGTCGCAGATGAACGCGGCGGAGGGCGCCGTCCTGACGGCGGCCGTGCTGCCCCTCGCCCACGAGCGTGGCGCGGCGGCGGCCATGACCGCCAGCGGCCCCATCGCGGGCGACACGGATCACGGCCGGAGCCAGTGGCTCAGCGGCGGCCGTGCCGGCGGCTGCGGCGGTGGCTATGGCGCCTCCGGCGGCGGCAGCGGCGGCTCTGGCGGCGGCGGCGCAAGCAGCCGGCAGGCGACGGAGGCGGCGCTCTCGACAGCGCGCCGCACCCAGCGCTCGCTCCAGAGCGCCGGCACGCACGGCGCGATCATCGGACGGAAGGGGCGGACGGTGCAGGCCTTTGCGCACCCCTCGAGCGCGTCCGAGCTCATTGGCGCTGAGACCGCCCCTTCAACGGCCGCTGTCGAGGCGACACTCGCCGTCGGCGGGGCTGAAGACAACGGCGAAGAGCATGGGCTCGCCGCACAGCTCCACGCGGGCAAGGGGCGCGTCGGCACCGACGGTGGGAGCGGCTCCTCCCCACCCGGCCTCCTACTGGGCAGTACCTCCAGTCCCGGCGCTGACAGCGACGTGGTCGCCGACCCTTCGTCGGGCGTGACCGCGACTGTCCGCGCGAGCGCCACGGCGCACCCCACTGGCACGCGGGCGGCGACGCTCCGCGCGGCGTCCGCCGTGCAGGGCAGCAACGCGAGTCGGCTCGCGTCTCCCAAGGCGCTTCCCTCTGGGCTGGTCTCAAGTTGCCGGATGCGGCTCTCGGAGCCCATCCTCCCGTGCCGCGCCGACGTCGGCGAGGCGCTGGGCACGTCGTGGGCCACCGGGCAGCAGCTGCTTCGGCCTACGCAGGGCGAGAAGCTGCTCCAGGCCGGCGCGCGCGGCTTCGTGCGCGCCATCGTCGACAAGATCAGCACCTTAGTGACGGTGACGCAGCAGGGCCGGCTGCGCTCTGAGCGCATGGCTTGCGCGGACCTGTCGCAGATGAACGCGGCGGAGGGCGCCGTCCTGACGGCGGCCGTGCTGCCCTTCGCCCACGAGCGTGGCGCGGCGGCGGCCATGACCGCCAGCGGCCCCATCGCGGGCGACACGGATCACGGCCGGTTCGACCTCAGCCAGTGGCTCAGCGGCGGCCGTGCCGGCGGCTGCGGCGGTGGCTATGGCGGCTCCGGCGGCGGCAGCGGCGGCTCTGGCGGCGGCGGCGCAAGCAGCCGGCAGGCGACGGAGGCGGCGTTCTCGACAGCGCGCCGCACCCAGCGCTCGCTCCAGAGCGCCGGCACGCACGGCGCGATCATCGGACGGAAGGGGCGGACGGTGCAGGCTTTTGCGCACCCCTCGAGCGCGTCCGAGCTCATTGGCGCTGAGACCGCCCCTTCAACGGCCGCTGTCGGGGCGAACCTCGCCGTCGGCGGGGCTGAAGACAACGGCGAAGAGCACGGCCTCGCCGCACAGCTCCACGCGGGCAAGGGGCGCGTCGGCACCGGCGGTGGGAGTGGCTCCTCCCCACCCGGCCTCCTACTGGGCAGTACCTCTAGTCCCGGCGCTGACAGCGACGTGGTCGCCGACCCTTCGTCGGGCGTGACCGCGACTGTCCGCGCGAGCGCCACGGCGCACTCCGCTGGCACGCGGGCGGCGACGGCCCGTGCGGCGTCCGTCGTGCAGGGCAGCAACGCGAGTCGGCTCGCGTCTCCCAAGGCGCTTCCCTCTGGGCTGGTCTCAAGTTGCCAGACGCGGCTCTCAGAGCCCATCCTCCCGTGCCGCACCGACGTCGGCGAGGCGCTGGGCACGTCGTGGGCCACCGGGCAGCAGCTGCTTCGGCCTACGCAGGGCGAGAAGCTGCTCCAGGCCGGCGCGCGCGCCATCGTCGACAAGATTAGCACCTTAGTGACGGTGACGCAGCAGGGCCGGCTGCGCTCTGAGCGCATGGCTTGCGCGGACCTGTCGCAGATGAACGCGGCGGAGGGCGCCGTCCTGACGGCGGCAGTGCTGCCCTTCGCCCACGAGTGTGGCGCGGCGGCGGCCATGACCGCCAGCGGCCCCATCGCGGGCGACACGGATCACGGCCGGTTCGACCTCAGCCAGTGGCTCAGCCGCGGCCGCGCCGGCGGCGGTTGCGGCGGCGGCTATGGCGGCTCCGGCGGCGGCAGCGGCGGCTCTGGCGGCGGCGGCGCAAGCAGCCGGCAGGCGACGGAGGCGGCGCTCTCGACAGCGCGCCGCACCCAGCGCTCGCTCCAGAGCGCCGGCACGCACGGCGCGATCATCGGACGGAAGGGGCGGACGGTGCAGGCTTTTGCGCACCCCTCGAGCGCGTCCGAGCTCATTGGCGCTGAAAATCCCCTTTCAATGGCGCTAGGCGACACTCGCCGTCGGCGGGGCTGATGACAACGGCGAAGAGCACGGCCTCGCTGCACAGCTCCACGCGAGCAAGGGGCGAGTCGGCACCGGTGGTAGTGGTTCCTCCCCACGCGGCCTCGGGATGGCCAGTACCTCCAGTCCCGGCGCTGACGTCGACGTGGTCATCGACCCCGTCATTGACCCAGAGAATGCCCCTTCAACGACCGTACTCGAGGCGAAACTCGCCATCGGCATGCTTGGGCTCTACTGCGCTCGCCCGGATCCCGACAGCATCTCGATGTGCGCATCCCCCACTTGTCTGCAGAGCCCGACACATCTGGAACTACCATGATGACCCACGCGCACCACACGGGAGGTCACAATATTCACGCGAAGAGCTCCTAGCACTACTCACCACCTAATGTGCACATCTCGGACATATCTGGGATCCACTTTCTGCCGATGGCTACACGAGAAGCTTCCGCCCTATCCTCCCTTGCCCCCTCACACGACAGACCCTCTTGCACCAAATGAGCCGCCTCCTATCCTAGGGCGGAGTCTTTGCGGACCCTGCGAGGCGTACAATCGCAGAAGCCCTTCTTCGTCTACACTGGCTTCTACTCCTTCTTCGACGAGATCCCCCTCGCGCACCTCATGACGCCCTCGCGCAACTGCACCGACTACATCAAGATGCTTCAGACCGACCCGTCTGGCGCCTTGCCGGACGCCACCCACCATCTGACCTTCTCTTACCCGATCAACCTCTCCAAGTTCAGCGGCGCCGACTCACGCGCCGCCGTCCCGACCACCGTCAAGCCCATCGGCGCCGCCGCCGACGCCGAGCTCGCCTCCTTTGGCGAGTCCACCGGCGCGGCCAGGATCGGCGACGGCTCGCTCGCCGACTCCACCGTCAACTCCGTCGGTCTCACGTGCGGCGGCGGCGGCGCCCCTGTGTGGTGCGCGGAGCCGCCGCAGCCGCTCACCGAGCTCTGCGTCTCTGAGGATCCGATCAAGGCCTCGGGCTCCACGAGCAACGAGACGAGCCTCAAGACCGCCGCGGCCCACTCCAAGATCGAGACCGGGATCGGTAAGACCTACCCGACTACCTCCAAGCTCCTCATTAGCGCCTACGCCGAGCTCGCCCCCTTTGACGAGACTTCCGGCGCGACGAAGATCGGCGACCCCTCACTCAAGGAGAGCTTCACGACCGCCACGGCCCGCTCAGAGATCGAGCCGGCGTCTCTGCTCTTTCTCCACCCTTGTGCGGCCGTGCTGGCGCTTTTCCTCGCGGCGTGCCTTGAGCTGCTGCGTGGGCAGGTCAAGAAGAAGAGGGTGCAGGGCCGCAGCCACGCAGCGATCTCGGTACCTTTGCTCTCCAGCACGCGTGCTCTCCGAGTCGGCATTGTGATCCTCTTCTGCCTGCAGGGCGCGCGCGGCATACCAGCGGCGCCGCCGGCCGCGCCACCAGCGGCGCTACTACCGACCGCGCCACCAGCGGCGCCGCCGGCCGCGCCACCAGTGGTTCTACCACCAGCGGCGCTACCGACCGCGCCACCAGCGGCGCCGCCGCCTGAGCCACCAGCGGCGCTACTACCGACCGCGCCACCAGCGGCGCCGCCGGCCGCGCCATCAGCGGCGCCGCCTCCGCCTTCGCCGCCGCCCTTCCCGCCGGGCAAGGCTCCGACCCCGCCGCCGTCGCCGCCACCCACCCCGCCCGGCAAGGCGGCCACGCCACCGCCGTCGCCGCCGCCGCCGTTTGCGTCGCCCTCACCGCCTCCCTCCGCGACGCCCTCGCCGCCGCCGCCGCCCGCCTCGCTGTCTCCGCCGCCGGACGGCGGCGGCGCAGGCAAAACGGAGGGAGGCGGCGGCGTGGGCGGCGGCGGCGACGGCGAGCCGGACGGCGGTGGCGAAGGCAAAGCGGAGGGAGGCGGCGGCGTGGGCGGCGGCGGCGACGGCGAGCCGGACGGCGGCGGCGCAGGCAAGGCGGAGGGAGGCGGCGGCGTGGGCGGCGGCGGCGACGGCGAGCCGGACGGCGGCGGCGCAGGCAAAGCGGAGGGAGGCGGCGGCGTGGGCGGCGGCGGCGACGGCGAGCCGGACGGCGGTGGCGCAGGCAAAGCGGAGGGAGGCGGCGGCGTGGGCGGCGGCGGCGACGGCGAGCCGGACGGCGGCGGCGCAGGCAAGGCGGAGGGAGGCGGCGGCGTGGGCGGCGGCGGCGACGGCGAGCCCGGACGGCGGCGGCGCAGGCAAAGGGGATAGTCCTCATCGACGGGCAGCAGCGGCAGCTGGTAGAGGTTCACGCCGAGGAGAGAGGGGTCGTCCTCCCAGTTGCAGGGCTGCACGAAGGTCGGGTTCTGGCAGTACCGAGGAGGCTGGTCGACTGCTGTGAGGGCGAGGGCGCAATAGTCGCGGTGCTCGAGGCAAGCCGTCTGCTTGCACACGCCGCGCTCGTCGCAAGCCTGTGTTTGCTTGCACCGTTCAACGGTGTCGCTGCACGAGGGGTAAGAGCACGCCTCCCGGTACACCTCGCAGCGCGCGTTCGGCAGCCAGCGGCCGGCGGGGGCGGGGAGGGTATAGGAGACCTCGCCAGCGAGCAGGAAGATGGAGCTCCCCTCTGTAACTGGGGCAGAGCAGCCGCTGATGAGTGTGCCGTCGCTAAGGGAGGTGCGCCCTCCCGCCGAGTAGAGGCCGCCGCCATGCTGAGCAGATCAGCCGCTGATGAGGGTGCCGTCTCTAAGGGAGGTGCGCCCTCCCGCCGAGT
>NW_005198243.1:421689-423651 GCF_000372725.1 Emiliania huxleyi CCMP1516 | reverse complement strand
CACCGTCTGCTCCGCCGCCCTCCCCGCCTCTCCATCTCCGCCCGGGCGTCCTCGCCGCCCTCAACTCTCTCATTATTAGCGTCGCCACCGACATCACCGGTTTCGCCGCCTTCGCCGGCATTCCATCCCGCCGCCGCCGATCCTCCCTGCTGGCGGCTACTTCATCACCGGCCCGTGCTCGCTCACCGACGGCGGCTCGTGCGCCGCGTCGCCAAACTACCCGAACACCTACGGCAACAGCGAGACGTGCACCATCAGCGGCGTGCCGCCGGTCGGGCTGGAGGCGATCGCCTTTGATGTGGAGCAATGCGGCAGCTGCGGATGTGACTATCTCACCGTCAACGGCACAAAGTACTGCGGCACCTCGGGGCCGAGTGGCGCGGTGGCGGAGGACGGCGTCATCGAGTGGCGATCGGATGGCAGCGTAGTCGGGCCGGGCTGGAAGGCGCGCCCCTGGTCCCTCTCGCTCCCCTTCTTTCTCCTCTCTGATGCCTATATCCTCCCTCTGCCGTCAGATCTGCTGGGCGACCCGGCCACCTTCACCGCCTTCACCGCCTTCACCGCCATCACCGCCACCACCGCCGCCTTCCATCCCGCCGCCGCCGCTCCTCCCTGGCGGCTACTTCATCACCGGCCCGTGCTCGCTCACCGACGGCGGCTCGTGCGCCGCGTCGCCAAACTACCCGAACACCTACGGCAACAGCGAGACGTGCACCATCAGCGGCGTGCCGCCGGTCGGGCTGGAGGCGATCGCCTTTGATGTGGAGGCGGGCGACGGCTGCCCCTACGACTATCTCACCGTCAACGGCACAAAGTACTGCGGCACCTCGGGGCCGAGTGGCGCGGTGGCGGAGGACGGCGTCATCGAGTGGCGATCGGATTATTACTCGACAGGAAGCTCGGGCTGGAAGGCGCCGTCAAACCTCTTTCGCCCCTCTCCTAGCTTCTTTCTCCTCTCTGATGCCTATCCTCCCTCTGCCGTCAGATCTGCTGGGCGACCCGATCACCGCCACCTTCACCGCCTTCACCGCCTTCACCGCCATCACCGCCACCACCGCCGCCTTCCATCCCGCCGCCGCCGCTCCTCCCTGGCGGCTACTTCATCACCGGCCCGTGCTCGCTCACCGACGGCGGCTCGTGCGCCGCGTCGCCAAACTACCCGAACACCTACGGCAACAGCGAGACGTGCACCATCAGCGGCGTGCCGCCGGTCGGGCTGGAGGCGATCGCCTTTGATGTGGAGGCGGGCGACGGCTGCCCCTACGACTATCTCACCGTCAACGGCACAAAGTACTGCGGCACCTCGGGGCCGAGTGGCGCGGTGGCGGAGGACGGCGTCATCGAGTGGCGGTCGGATGGTGGCGTAGTCGAGTCGGGCTGGAAGGCGCGCCCCTGGTCCCTCTCGCTCCCCTTCCTTCTCCTCTCTGATGCCTATCCTCCCTCTGCCGTCAGATCTGCTGGGCGACCCGGCCGCCTTCACCGCCACCAGCGCCGCCTCCACCGCCTTCACCGCCTCCACCGCCAACACCGCCCCCGCTGCCGCCGCTGCCGCCGCTCTCCCCCGGCTTCGATGTCGCCGCGGAGAGCGAGGACCAGCTCCGCAACCTGATCGAGGAGGCTACTGCTACTGCTGCCAACGTCTCCATCTACCTACCGCCCAGTGCGCACTTCAAGCTGGGCAGCCAGATCAGCTGCACCTCCACCATCAAAGTGACCGTCGCGAGCAGCGGCGAGGGCGCGACGCTCGACGGCAAGCGAGAGACCAGGCTCTTTTACCTCGAGGGCGGCTGCAGCCTCACCCTGCGGGGGCTGACCCTCGTCAACGGGTGGGCGGGGGACAGCGGCGGCGTTGTGCAAGCTGACGGCGCAGGCGACGTCGAGATCATCGACTCGACTGTCAGGGACTGCTCTGCTGACTCTGTGCGCCGCGTAGAGCTAGCCGCCACCCCTGCAGCGCCGCAC
>NW_005198243.1:383187-421589 GCF_000372725.1 Emiliania huxleyi CCMP1516 | reverse complement strand
GGGAAAATGAGGGCGGGAATAACAAGTTTCAACATAGGGAAATAGACTATAGCCCATGATTACGGAATTCGAGCTGCGGTACCCCTTTCAGACCGACCCGTCTGGCGCCCTTGCCGGACGCCACCCACCATCTGACCTTCTCTTACCCGATCAACCTCTCCAAGTTCAGCGGCGCCGACTCACGCGCCGCCGTCCCGACCACCGTCAAGCCCATCGGCGCCGCCGCCGACGCCGAGCTCTCCTCTTTTGGCGAGTCCACCGGCGCGGCCAGGATCGGCGACGGCTCGCTCGCCGACTCCACCGTCAACTCCGTCGGTCTCACGTGCGGCGGCGGCGGCGCCCCTGTGTGGTGCGCGGAGCCGCCGCAGCCGCTCACCGAGCTCTGCGTCTCTGAGGATCCGATCAAGGCCTCGGGCTCCACGAGCAACGAGGCGAGCCTCAAGACCGCCACGGCCCACTCCAAGATCGAGACCGGGATCGGTAAGACCTACCCGACTACCTCCAAGCTCCTCATTAGCGCCTACGCCGAGCTCGCCCCCTTTGACGAGACTTCCGGCGCGACGAAGATCGGCGACCCCTCACTCAAGGAGAGCTTCACGACCGCCACGGCCCGCTCAGAGATCGAGCCGGCGTCTCTGCTCTTTCTCCACCCTTGTGCGGCCGTGCTGGCGCTTTTCCTCGCGGCGTGCCTTGAGCTGCTGCGTGGGCAGGTCAAGAAGAAGAGGGTGCAGGGCCGCAGCCACGCAGCGATCTCGGTACCTTTGCTCTCCAGCACGCGTGCTCTCCGAGTCGGCATTGTGATCCTCTTCTGCCTGCAGGGCGCGCGCGGCATACCAGCGGCGCCGCCGGCCGCGCCACCAGCGGCGCTACTACCGACCGCGCCACCAGCGGCGCCGCCGGCCGCGCCACCAGTGGTTCTACCACCAGCGGCGCTACCGACCGCGCCACCAGCGGCGCCGCCGCCTGAGCCACCAGCGGCGCTACTACCGACCGCGCCACCAGCGGCGCCGCCGGCCGCGCCATCAGCGGCGCCGCCTCCGCCTTCGCCGCCGCCCTTCCCGCCGGGCAAGGCTCCGACCCCGCCGCCGTCGCCGCCACCCACCCCGCCCGGCAAGGCGGCCACGCCACCGCCGTCGCCGCCGCCGCCGTTTGCGTCGCCCTCACCGCCTCCCTCCGCGACGCCCTCGCCGCCGCCGCCGCCCGCCTCGCTGTCTCCGCCGCCGGACGGCGGCGGCGCAGGCAAAACGGAGGGAGGCGGCGGCGTGGGCGGCGGCGGCGACGGCGAGCCGGACGGCGGCGGCGCAGGCAAAGCGGAGGGAGGCGGCGGCGTGGGCGGCGGCGGCGACGGCGAGCCGGACGGCGGCGGCTCGAAGACGTACGTGTCGCCATCGTGGGTCGACTCATCGTGGAGCGGCGCATTCGTGACCTGGAACGTGTGCGCGCAGTCGGGCCATGGGTGCTCGGCCGAATACACCATTTGCTTCGACGCGGCGAAGAAGGACTGCGACGCCGACATCGGGTGCGTCGCAATTACGGTGAACAAGCGCGGCGGCGGTTACTACCTCAAGTACTACGATCTCAACTGCGTCGAAACCAACACATACTCCGACGTGCACTGGGATCTGTACATCGCCTCTCCGCTGTCGCCCTCACCGCCTTCGCCCCCCTCATTGTTGCCGCCGCCACCGCCATCACCGCTTTCGCCGCCTTCGCCGCCTTCCATCCCGCCGCCGCCGCTCCTCCCTGCTGGCGGCTACTTCATCACCGGCCCGTGCTCGCTCACCGACGGCGGCTCGTGCGCCGCGTCGCCAAACTACCCGAACACCTACGGCAACAGCGAGACGTGCACCATCAGCGGCGTGCCGCCGGTCGGGCTGGAGGCGATCGCCTTTGATGTGGAGCAATGCGGCAGCTGCGGATGTGACTATCTCACCGTCAACGGCACAAAGTACTGCGGCACCTCGGGGCCGAGTGGCGCGGTGGCGGAGGACGGCGTCATCGAGTGGCGATCGGATGGCAGCGTAGTCGGGCCGGGCTGGAAGGCGCGCCCCTGGTCCCTCTCGCTCCCCTTCTTTCTCCTCTCTGATGCCTATATCCTCCCTCTGCCGTCAGATCTGCTGGGCGACCCGGCCACCTTCACCGCCTTCACCGCCTTCACCGCCATCACCGCCACCACCGCCGCCTTCCATCCCGCCGCCGCCGCTCCTCCCTGGCGGCTACTTCATCACCGGCCCGTGCTCGCTCACCGACGGCGGCTCGTGCGCCGCGTCGCCAAACTACCCGAACACCTACGGCAACAGCGAGACGTGCACCATCAGCGGCGTGCCGCCGGTCGGGCTGGAGGCGATCGCCTTTGATGTGGAGGCGGGCGACGGCTGCCCCTACGACTATCTCACCGTCAACGGCACAAAGTACTGCGGCACCTCGGGGCCGAGTGGCGCGGTGGCGGAGGACGGCGTCATCGAGTGGCGGTCGGATGGTGGCGTAGTCGAGTCGGGCTGGAAGGCGCGCCCCTGGTCCCTCTCGCTCCCCTTCCTTCTCCTCTCTGATGCCTATCCTCCCTCTGCCGTCAGATCTGCTGGGCGACCCGGCCGCCTTCACCGCCACCAGCGCCGCCTCCACCGCCTTCACCGCCTCCACCGCCAACACCGCCCCCGCTGCCGCCGCTGCCGCCGCTCTCCCCCGGCTTCGATGTCGCCGCGGAGAGCGAGGACCAGCTCCGCAACCTGATCGAGGAGGCTACTGCTACTGCTGCCAACGTCTCCATCTACCTACCGCCCAGTGCGCACTTCAAGCTGGGCAGCCAGATCAGCTGCACCTCCACCATCAAAGTGACCGTCGCGAGCAGCGGCGAGGGCGCGACGCTCGACGGCAAGCGAGAGACCAGGCTCTTTTACCTCGAGGGCGGCTGCAGCCTCACCCTGCGGGGGCTGACCCTCGTCAACGGGTGGGCGGGGGACAGCGGCGGCGTTGTGCAAGCTGACGGCGCAGGCGACGTCGAGATCATCGACTCGACTGTCAGGGACTGCTCTGCTGACTCTGTGCGCCGCGTAGAGCTAGCCGCCACCCCTGCAGCGCCGCACGGCAGCGGGGCGAGAGATGGAGAGGGCCACGGCCGCCTCACCCCGCTCTCTCCTCGCAACCGCAGAACGGCGGCGTCGTCTACACGCAGTACAGCGGTGCGGTCTCGATAATCGGCTCGACCGTGTCGGGCTGCTCGGCTCTTGTGCGCCGCGTAGAGCTAGCCGCCCTGCAGCGCCGCACGGCAGCGGGGCGAGTGATAGAGAGGACCACGGCTGCCTCACCCCGCTCTCTCCTCCCAACCGCAGGACGGCGGCGTCGTCTACACGCAGGACAGCGGTGCGGTCTCGATAAATGGCTCGTCCGTGACGAGCTGCTCGGCTCTTGTGCGCCGCGTAGAGCTAGCCGCCCTGCAGCGCCGCACGGCAGCGGTTCGAGTGATAGAGAGGGACACGGCTGCCTCACCCCGCTCTCTCCTCGCAACCGCAGGACGGCGGCGTCGTCTACTCGGACGACAGCGGTGCGGTCTCGATAACCGGCACGACCGTGTCGGGCTGCTCGGCTGGCAGGGTGCGCAGCGTAGAGCTGGCCGCCGCCCTGCAGCGCCGCACGGCAGCGGGTCGAGTGATAGAGAGGGCCACGGCCGCCTCACCCCGCTCTCTCCTCGCAACCGCAGGACGGCGGCGTCGTCTACACGCAGTACAGCGGTGCGGTCTCGATAAATGGCTCGTCCGTGACGAGCTGCTCGGCTCTTGTGCGCCGCGTAGAGCTAGCCGCCCTGCAGCGCCGCACGGCAGCGGTTCGAGTGATAGAGAGGGACACGGCTGCCTCACCCCGCTCTCTCCTCGCAACCGCAGAACGGCGGCGTCGTCTACTCGGACGACAGCGGTGCGGTCTCGATAACCGGCACGACCGTGGCGGGCTGCTATGCTGGCTATGTGCGTGCCCAAGGGGTGCGTGTCGAGAGCGGCGCCGCACGGCAGCAGGGCGAGAGGTAGAGAGGGGCCACGGCTGCCTCACCCCACTCTCTCCTCGCAACCGCAGGACGGCGGCGTCGTCTACGCGCGGTACAGCGGTGCGGTCTCGCTAATCGGCTCGCACGTGTCGGGCTGCTCGGCTGGCTGGGTGTGCCGCGTAGAGCTAGCCGCCGCCCTGCAGCACCACACGGCAACGGTTCGAGTGATAGAGAGGGACACGGCTGCCTCACCCCGCTCTCTCCTCCCAACCGCAGAACGGCGGCGTCGTCTACTCGGAGGACAGCGGTGCGGTCTCGATAACCGGCACGACCGTGTCGGGCTGTTCGGTTGGCGGGGTGCGCCGCGTAGAGCTAGCCGCACCCCTCCAGCGCCCACGGCAGCGGGGCGAGAGATAAAGAGGGCCACGGCAGCCTCACCCCGCTCTCTCCTCGAAACCACAGTACGGCGGCGTCGTCTACTCGGAGGACAGCGGTGCACGTCGTCGAGCAGGTGCGGTCTCGATCATCGGCTCGGACGTGTCGGGCTGCTCGGCTGGCTATGGCGGGGTGCGCAGCGTAGAGCTGGCCGCCGCCCTGCAGCGCCGCACGGCAGCGGGTCGAGTGATAGAGAGGGCCACGGCTGCCTCACCCCGCTCTCTCCTCGCCACCGCAGATCGGCGGCGTCGTCTACGCGTATGGCAGCGGTGCGGTCTCGCTAATCGAATCGGCCGTGTCGGGCTGCTCGGCTGGCGGCGCTGCTGTAGTAGGGGACGCGGGGCACGGCGGAGCTACATACACGGCTGACACTGACCTCATCGTGACCGAATCCACCATCTCTGGCTGCAATGCCACGTTTGGCGGCGCAGTTTACGTGGCCTGGGGCTCAGCCAGCCTGGCCCGCTCAACCATCTCCAGCTGCATCGCCACAGAGTCTGGCGGCGGCCTCTACTCGGCGGGAGGGCGCACCTCCCTTAGCGACGGCACCCTCATCAGCGGCTGCTCTGCTCAGCATGGCGGCGGCCTCTACTCGGCGGGAGGGCGCACCTCCCTTAGCGACGGCACACTCATCAGCGGCTGCTCTGCCCCAGTTACAGAGGGGAGCTCCATCTTCCTGCTCGCTGGCGAGGTCTCCTATACCCTCCCCGCCCCCGCCGGCCGCTGGCTGCCGAACGCGCGCTGCGAGGTGTACCGGGAGGCGTGCTCTTACCCCTCGTGCAGCGACAACGTTGAACGGTGCAAGCAAACACAGGCTTGCGACGAGCGCGGCGTGTGCAAGCAGACGGCTTGCCTCGAGCACCGCGACTATTGCGCCCTCGCCCTCACAGCAGTCGACCAGCCTCCTCGGTACTGCCAGAACCCGACCTTCGTGCAGCCCTGCAACTGGGAGGACGACCCCTCTCTCCTCGGCGTGAACCTCTACCAGCTGCCGCTGCTGCCCGTCGATGAGGACTTCCCCTTTGCCTGCGCCGCCGGCCTCCTCGGCTCGGCCGACCCAAAGGAGCAGTCGAGCAGCAGCTGCGCCGGCCGCTGCCCCGCAGGCTACAAATGCCCCACGGAGGCGACCTATGAGGCGCTGCCCTGCGATGCGGGTCATTACTGCCCGAAGGGGACGAGCGTGCCACTTCCCTGCCCCGCCGGGTCGTACTCGAACGCCACCGACCTCACCGACGCGAGCGAGTGCACCGACGCCTCGCCGGGCCACTTCGCCACCACCGGCTCGACGCAGCAGACGGCGTGCGCCAAGGGGTCGTACACGAACGAGACCAGGCAGGGCGAGTGCACGCCCTGTTCCGGCGGCACGTACCAGGACGCGGAGGCGCAGACGGCGTGCAAGCCGTGCGAGGCGGGCGGCTACTGCGCTGTTGGCGCGGCGGCGGCGCTGCCGTGCGAGGCTGGCAGCTACTCGACCGGCACCAACCTCTCCGCCGCGAGCGAGTGCACCGACGCCTCGCCGGGCCACTTCGCCACCACGGGCTCGACGCAGCAGACGGCGTGCGCCAAGGGGTCGTACACGAACGAGACCAGGCAGGGCGAGTGCACGCCCTGTTCCGGCGGCACGTACCAGGACGCGGAGGCGCAGACGGCGTGCAAGCCGTGCGAGGCGGGCGGCTACTGCGCTGTTGGCGCGGCGGCGGCGCTGCCGTGCGAGACTGGCAGCTACTCGCGCGCCACCAACCTCTCCGCCGCGAGCGAGTGCACCGACGCCTCGCCGGGCCACTTCGCCACCACGGGCTCGACGCAGCAGACGGCGTGCGCCAAGGGGTCGTACACGAACGAGACCAGGCAGGGCGAGTGCACGCCCTGTTCCGCCGGCACGTACCAGGACGCGGAGGCGCAGACGGCGTGCAAGCCGTGCGAGGCGGGCGGCTACTGCGCTGTTGGCGCGGCGGCGGCGCTGCCGTGCGAGGCTGGCAGCTACTCGACCGGCACCAACCTCTCCGCCGCGAGCGAGTGCACCGACGCCTCGCCGGGCTACTTCGCCACTACGGGCTCGACGCAGCAGACGGCGTGTCGCGAGGGCAGCTACGCCGCCACGGGCGGCCTCTCCGAGTGCGCCAGCTGCGGCGGAGGGACCTACCAGAACTACACGGGCGCGACGAGATGCCGCGCGTGCGAGCAGGGCAGCTACTGCGCCGAGGGCGCGGCGGCGCCGCTGCCGTGCGAGAAGGGCAGCTACACGAGCGCAACCAACCTCAGCGACGCGGGCGAGTGCACGGCCTGCCCCGCCGGCAGCGCTTGCTCCACGGGCAGCATCGAGCCGACGCCGTGCTCGCCTGGCACCTTCGCCGCGAAAGAGGGGCAGTCCAAGTGCGAGCCTTGCCTTGCCGGCACCTCGTCGAGTCAAGGCAGCGTCGCGTGCGACGAGTGCGAGGCTGGCCGTTACGCCGCCAACGCCGGCCAAGGCCTGTGCGTCCCATGTCCTCACCCCCTCAGCTCGGTCAGCGGCAGCACCACCTGCTCGTTTTGCATGGACGACTACTACTTGCGGAACGCGACTGCCGGCCCGGACGATATGTTCAAATCCCCGACCGAGTACTGCAAGTCCTGCCCGCCGAACGCCGACTGCCCAGTCAACACGACTCTCGAGTCCCTCGGTATCCCGGCCGGCTTCTGGCGCGCCAGCCCCTTTACCGCCGTGCTGGCAGAGTGCGGCGGCTTTGGCGGCGATGGCGAGGCCGGCGAGAAGCGATGCGCCGGCAGCGAGGCAGAGGCCTCTCGTCGCCGGAGGATGGAGGTGAGCTCTTCGGACGAGTACTGCGCTTCCGGCTTCAAAGGCCCCGAGTGCCAGCTCTGCGCCGCAGAGAACCATTACCTCGTCGATGGCGTCAACTGCAAGGAGTGCGCGGCGCGCGGCGCGGCGGCGGGCCGCATCGTAGGCCTCGTCCTCGGCCTCTGCGTCGCGTGCGGCTTGGCGGCGTGGGCCTACCACATGCCGTGGCGGAAGGAGCGCATCATCGGCTCTATCCTCCGCTTTGCAGACCGCTCCGTCAAGTACTACGTCGGGGTCGGAATGACGGCAAAGCTCAAGATCCTGTTTGGCTTCTATCAGACCTGCACCGTCCTCTCCTCCACCTACTCCGCGCGGCTGCCGGACAAGTACACGGGCTGGACGGACAACTTGGCCAACGTGATCTCCATCGACTGGTCTGGCTTTTTCCTGCCGGAGCAGTGCCTCGGCTACGCTCTGCGGCTCCTCGCCATCGCCCTCTCCCCCGTCGCGCTCATCGCCCTGCTAATGATCGCGGGAATAAGCCTGCGGCTCCGCTGCTGGCGCGCCGCCCCGGCGCCGCGCGAGAGATCGTGGTACGCGGAGGTGGCCCTCGGCCTCCTCGACCTCACGCCGGCCGGCCTTGTGCTCATCTTCTGCTTCGTGCCCTCCATCAGCGCCTCCATCTTCCGCTCCTGGTCGTGCCAGGCGCCCTCTCACAGCTGATGATTGCCGTTGCTCACAACACCACACCCCTCAGTCCTCGCAACGTTCTGCTGATAGGCCTACACCACCTCTCCGCCCGGCGAGGAGCTAGAGCAGGTCTCCTACATGCGGCAGGACGCGAGCGTCAAGTGCGGCTCCGACGATCACGGACCCATCACCGCCCTCGCCACCGGCTTCATCGTCCTCTGGCCCGCCGGCTCGCTGGTCCTCTTCACGTCGCTCCTCGCCGCTTGCTACAAGCCGCTGCAGGCCAAGACGCCGACTGCTCTGACGCGGGCCACCGCCTTCCTCCACCGGGAGTACGAGAAGACCTGGTACTGGTGGGAGGCGGTCGAGCTGGCGCGCAAGCTCGTGCTGACTGGCTTCGTGCTTCTGATCCCGGAGGAGCGCGCCTTTGTTCGCCTCGTGGTGGCGACGCTCATCTGCTCATGCTACGCCGTCGCACTCGCTGTCGTGCGGCCGTACAAGCGGGTCGAGGACAACGTGCTCGCCGTCGCCACGAGCCTCGTGCTCCTCCTCCTCTTCCTCGGCACCAACTGGAGCACCATCTTCCTCGGCATCCAGGAGCGGTACCAGGAAGCCGACCCCGCCGATGTCCTCGGCTTCCGCAGCCTCAATGTGATTGTCGACTCGATGATCATCCTCGTTGCAGTCGTGCTCGCCTTCTTCCTCGTCGGCGCCATCATCGCCGCCCGTCGCGTCGCCAAGATCCCCACGATCCGACTCGTCTCGACCAAGCAGCCCCCCGAGCTGAGCATCGTGAGGGGCCTCACGTGGCACCTCTTCAACAGCCACATCTGGTGAGTCACGGCTATGGAGGGAGAGAGGGACCGAAACAGCCGGCATGACCCCCACCCCTCACCCAAACGAATAGGTCGACCGGTCAAGACGCCGTCAAGGTCATCAAGGGTGAGCTCGAGCAGCTGCTGCCGGACATCAAAGTCTTTCTCGACGCGCGCACATGCTCATCAGCGCTGCTTAAGCTACACACAGAGCCCCCCTTGACGCACCGCGGTGTGCTCATAGGTAGATGATCTCAAGGATATCGGGGCGCTGGAGGAGTACATCCAGAGCTCGCAGGTCATCCTCTTCTTCCTCTCGCAGGGCTACTTCCGCTCCAAGGCTCGCCTCTTCCTCCCACCCCGCCTCTACCGCACCCTGGCCCCAAGAACTGCCGCCTCGCCCGCGCCACAGAACTGCCTCCGAGAGGTCCGCTCGTCGCTCGAGAAGGACAAGCCGCTCGTCCTCGTCCAAGAAGCGGACCCTGAAAAGGGCGGCGGGACGCTCCAGGCGCTGCGCGGCGAGTGCCCCGAGGACCTGCAGCCGGCCATCTTTGACAACGACTGGCCGCTCACGATTTGGTATCGCATCGAAGAGTTTCAGCTCGTCTCGCTCAAGATCATCGCCGAGGCGCCGCCGGCCACAGCCAGCCGCTTCGCAGTCCCTCTCTCCCGACCGACTCCACTTGAAGCACCCTAGGCGGTGCTCCTCTGCTCGCCCAACTATCTGAACGAGGCCTCCCTCCCGCTCTGCGTGTCGGGCGAGCCAGAGAGCCAGCCGCTCGCCTTTTCCAAACCGTGCACGCTCTGGGCCTCGCCGGCCAACCCGGGCGCCGCAGAGCTGGCCTGCGAGCTTGCCAGGGCCTTTCCCGGCCTCACCGTCTCCACCGTTGCGGACGTTGGCTCCTCTGCATCAGCACGCCCCTCCACGGCACTTCGCGGGTTGGCACGCCGATCGCGCCGCGCCGCCGATGTGACCCACATGCTGTTGTACCTCAATCAGAATACCTGGCTGGAGGAGGACGGCGAGCGGCTGGCCGAGCAGGTCAAGCAAGCGCGCGAGGACAAGCTGAAGATCGTCATGGCGCACGAGAACGACCCCGCGCTCGGCGGCTGCCAGTTCGCGCGCTTTTTCGAAGTCACGCCGCAGGAGCGGATGTCTCACAGTGACGCCCGTCCCGAGCCTCCCCTCCCCCCACAACCCTCTCCTCCCAACGCCGCAGGAGCTCATCGCCGGCGGACTCTACAAGGACCTGGCAAAATCGTGCTTCCCGGGGCGCCACCGCAAGGCGCGCGCCCTCTCTCCCACAGCTCGACTTTGCCTTTCGTGACGAGCAGGGCCGTCCCTGCCCGCAGGTTTCGCTCGTGCTTCTGGCAAAGAGCCTAGGCGCGACCCCCGCTCGGTCGCGGGCGGACCTCCTCGTTTCAGGCAGCGTCGCTGAGGGCAGCACCAGCCTCGCGAAGCGAAGCTTTGGCGGCCTCAGCCGGGTGTTCGCCAAGATGAGCAGCCGCAGCTCTGCGGAGGCGCGCGACGTCTCTGCCGGCGAGGCGTCGTCGGTGCAGCGGCAGGTCTGATCGGTTGCGCGATCGTGCGCAAACGTGCAGCGCGGCGACACACAGGGGGGCATGACAATGTGTATGTGAGTGAGTGAGTCTGGGAGTGAGTGATCTCTTGATCAGACATTCTTGACGCAGGAAAAGAAAGAAAACACCGAACGTCCTTCCACCGCCCACCGCTCTGCCCGCCCCCTGGATGTATTTGTTTTTCACACAGCTGGCTAGCAGTCACAGCGGAAACGGCCCAGTTAAACACGCGGGCGCCCGGGGCACCTCGGCGCTCATACTCGCTCATACTACCAACTTCCCGATTAAGCTAAGTTAATCAGAGGGCAGATTTGGAGAGATCTCGAGGAGTACATACAGATAGACCCTCTAACCATCAGAAAACTCCAACCTGATCGGTCGTACTGACCGCCGACGGATAACTCCAGACAGCAGACAGGCCGACGTCTGCACGCGGCCGGCCGGGCGAGAGGCTTGACACGATCTCTGGGCCGGCGCGGGGCCCCCCGGAGGCACCGTGCGCCGCGCCGCAGTGCGGAAACGGGGCCCCGGCTCCACTAGTCTCCACTAGCACCAACTTCCCGATTAAGTACGGTTAAGTAGAGGGCAGATTTGGAAAGATCTCGAGGAGTACATACAGATAGACCCTCCAACCATCAGAAATCTCCGACCTGATCGGTCGTACTGACCGCCGACAGATCACTCCAGACAGCAGACAGGCCGACGTCTGCACGCGGCCGGCCGGGCGAGAGGCTTGACACGATCCGACCCTGCGACCCTGACGCTGCTGCTCTAGCTATCAGCCATGCACTGCTGACTGCTGCCACAATGTGCGACCTGTGCTGGCCCACTTGGCGGCCTTCCCGGTCAGTGGTGAGGCGCAGTTCAGAGCTGTCGATGGCGCGATGCCGCACTGGTCCCACATTGGTGACACGATACCACCACGTTTGCCGGTCCAAGAGAGAGGCACCGGCGCTGTCCTGAGAAGGTGCGTGGTCCCTCTTGACTGCCCATGCGCGCGAGGCTGTGTAGGCATAGCCTCGAGAGTGCCAGCAGCCAATCCGAGGTGACGCGCATTGCGCCAGAAGCGTGCACACGATGGAAGGACACCTTCCTACTGGCCGTACGATCAGGTCGTCACTGAATGCTTGATACTAAGGCCGCGAGCTATGCAGGTGATCAATTGTGCATCATGGCACGGTCAGCTGCGCCGACAGGCTGTCGCAAGGCGTGATAGCATGGCCGCAAGTACGCCGAATTCCCATGAAAACAAGTAAAAAACTCCAAAAAAGAAAAACAATCCAAAAAAATCGGCGCCTGCGGCGGGCCATGGGACCCCATCTCCCCCCCGCATGGACACCCTCTGGGGCCCCCGCGCCGGCCCAGAGGACACGATCCGACCCTGCGACCCTGATGCTGCTGCTCTTAGGTCTAGCTATCAGACATGCACTGCTGACTGCTGCCACAATGTGTGACCGGTGCTGGCCCACTTGGCGGCCTTCCCGGTCAGTGGTGAGGCGCAGTTCTGAGTTCAGAGCTGTCGATGGCGCGATGCTGCACTGGTCCCACATTGGTGACACGTACCTACCTTACTTATGGGAAACTAAAAAAGAAATCACGGGCTGGGTGAAGGTGGGGTACTATACCAACTAAAGTGATGGCTGGTGGTACTATCCTGCAACCACAGTCCTTCCTGTGACATGGCAGGCCACTCTCAAGCCCTACAAGCACCAGATCAACGACTTGGGGAGGGTTGACATCGTGATTTGGGCGGAAAAATTCTTTTTCTGCTGTGAAAATTCCGGCGTGAGAGAGGGAAAAACCCGACGGGAGGGCCCAGACCCTACCCTACCTACCCCGTCATGATGTCCGGCCAAGCAAAAATAAACGCGACCTGTCTCACCAGACAGGAGGGGGCCAGGACGCGGTTTGCTCACCCGCCGGTGCTCCCTGATGGTCAAGAGGACGCCCGGCACTGGGAAGGGCGGCGGCGGCGGCGGCGGCGGCGGCGGCGGTCCCGCCGAGAAGAAGCTCCAGACCAACAAGAAGGGAACCTTCATCTTCACCAAGGCCCGTGCTTGCCCAGCAGCACACACCGCTGGCGCAGCTCGCCAAACTCCTGGTCCTCGGCCATGCTCTCCTCGCAGAGCACGCCCTCGCCGCCCGCTCCGGTCGACGCTGGCGTGCGCATCGGCCCGCAGGTGGCTGACGGCCTCTTCGTGCAGCACAAGTGGGGCGCCAACTCGGGGCAGATTGGCATCCCGAACGAGTCACTAAAAGAGTTTGCGCAGCTGGTGCTCTCGATGAGCGGGAAGGGCGGCGGCGGGAAGGGCGCGGCGAAGCCGGCGTCCAAGGGCGTGGCCAAGAAGGAGAAGAAGAAGAAGGAGCCCGAGAAGAAGCCCACGGCGGAGGAGCTCGACGCAGACCTCGGCGCGCCCTCTCGCCGTCTTTGAAAGACTCGCGCCCGCGACACGCTCGAAGCCCGCGCAGCCCTGCTCGCAGCGCCACTCTCGCGGCCCCGCGCGCAGCGCTTCGCCATTGTCGCACCTCGCCGCACCCACCGCACCAGTCGCGTGTGCACCAGTCGCGTGTGCCCACCCTGCAGACCGCCCTCACTCCCACCCTACAGACAAACCCTCAGGGCAGCTCCCCCCCCCCCCCCCCTTCCCCCTTCTCCCTCTCCCGTTTTCTCGCTCGCTCACTCTGGCAAACTCTGATCAGCACCTGTGCTCTCCCTCTCTGTCCGACAGGCGCCTACACCTCCGGCCGCGGAGGAGTGGAGGAGGCGCCTGCCCCGGCAGCGGAGGCGGCCGCGTAGGGCTATCGACCGCGGCCGGGCAACCGGATGGTGCATGTCTCTCCCGGCCCGCCCTCTCTGCGGGTGGGCGGTCAACGTGTGGGTTGTGTTGGGCGCTGTGCTTGAGTCGCGCGTCAAACAGATATTTTATATTTTTCTTTTTCATCCACACACATACTTTGTGTCAAGAAAACACAAACGAGCAAAAATATCCTTCTTCTGCCCCCTCTTCTTTTTCTTGCTACGACGCGAAGTGGGTCAAGAAAGCCATAACGCGGCTTGGTGCTCGTGTCAATCGTCGTCAGTACTGCTACGCATATGCACGGAGGCCCATATGCATACGCATCACATTACGCCCTCTCGGGAATACGTAAACTCGGTGCGTGTACGTCACTTGCCAGTCCAAATGCGTCGCATTACGCAGCCCGTCGAACGCCTCCCCCTTCAAAAATAAATAGAAAACGTCAATACATACACGTAATCATCGCGTGCGTGACGGTGCGATGGCCCTGTGGTTGCCTCATACGTACCACGTGTCACGTATACGGATTATGGAGATCTCCGCCGGTGCGCCGCGGCCCACGGAGGGCGGGGCGTCTTCGACGTATCACGTATCCGCATTACGCATACGTCCTTTTCACCGCAAAGCTTTGCCCCGGGGACGGTGCAATGGCCCGCGCGGCGGGTGCCTTACGTACCACGTCTCACGTTTCCGGATTATGTATCTCGCCCCGCGCGCCCCCGAGCCCCCCCCCCCCCTACGTATCACGCATACGCATTACGCATTACGTATTTTTCATCCTTCGTAGTCCAAGGCAATGTTACAAAGCATAAATTGTACAAAGACGATGGCAGTGAAGTGCCAAGAGAGACACCTTCTCCGCCGACAGTCAAACAGTTCCCTCGAGGTCTCACAGGACCCACACACAGCAGATTGCAGAGGCGCGCGGGCCTCGCCCCGACCCCTCGCCCCTTCGCGTCGGCGACGGGAGAGGAAAGGAGAGGCGGCCGAGCAGGCGAGGCCCGCAGTCATATCCCCTCACACACACAAAGATGGCTCGCACGACGCTGACTAGAGTCTAGGCCCGAGGAGGACCTTTGCAGCTGTCGCGCGTGCCGGGGGAGTGGCGCTGCGTGGAGGCACGGCGGGGCGGCGCGCCGACGAATGCTCCACACACTTCAGTCCGCTCACGCCGATGGGCGGCGGAAGAGCATGTTGGCAAATGCTCCGATGCCGGAGGGCTGATTGCCGTTCCCCGCCTATTAAGGAATAAAACGGATCGGAGCTAGTGGTGCTAGCCAACTTATGGCAGCCCGAGCGGCAGCGCCAGTGCGCGCACATAAAGGGGGGTGGGTGGGGGGTTAGGGGGTGGCTGTCGAGGGCTATGCCCGAGTCTGTTGTTACCAGCGCACATACAACCCTAGCCAACTTATGGCAGCCCGAGCGGCAGCGCCAGTGCGCGCACATAAAGGGGGGGGGGGGGGGGGGGGTTAGGGGTGGCTTTCAAGGGCTATTCCCCAATCTTTTGTTACCAGCGCACATACAACCCTAGCCAACTTTTGGGAGCCCGAGGGGGAGCCCCAGTGCGCCCACATAAAGGGGGGGGGGGGGGGGTTAAGGGGGGGTTTTCAAGGGCTTTTCCCCAATCTTTTTTTACCACCGCAAATAAAACCCTTGCCAAATTTTGGGAGCCCCAGGGGGAGGCCCCGGGGGCCCACAAAAAAGGGGGGGGGGGGGGGGGTTAGGGGGTGGCTGTCGAGGGCTATGCCCGAGTCTGTTGTTACCAGCGCACATACAACCCTAGCCAACTTATGGCAGCCCGAGCGGCAGCGCCAGTGCGCGCACATAAAGGGGGTTGGGGGGGGATGCGTAATACGTATGCGTAATACGTGGTGCGTAAGCCCTCTCCGACAACTTGGGCGTGCAAATGCGTAATACGTATGCGTAATGCGTGAGGCGTAACCCCCGTCGGCCGCCACTTCTCACTCGAATCCGGAATGCGTGTGCGTAGTACGTGGTGCGTAGGCCCTCTCCGACACCTTGGGCGTGCGAATGCGTAAAACGTATGCGTAATACGTGAGGCGTAACCCCCGTCGGCCGCCACTTCTCACTCGAATCCGGAATGCGTGTGCGTAGTACGTGGTGCGTAGGCCCTCTCCGACAGCTTGGGCGTGCGAATGCGTAAAACGTATGCGTAATACGTGAGGCGTAACCCCCGTCAGCCACCACTTCTCACTCGAATCCGGAATGCGTGTGCGTAGTACGTGGTGCGTAGGCCCTCTCCGACACCTTGGGCGTGCGAATGCGTAAAACGTATGCGTAATACGTGAGGCGTAACCCCCGCCGGCCGCCACTTCTCACTCGAATCCGGAATGCGTGTGCGTAGTACGTGGTGCGTAGGCCCTCTCCGACACCTTGGGCGTGCGAATGCATCAAGCGTATGCGTAATGCGTGAGGCGTAACCCCCGTCGGCCACCACTTCTCACTCGAATCCGGAATGCGTGTGCGTAGTACGTGGGGCGTAGCGCGCCTTGAGAGGCACACCCCGATCGGCCGAAGGTGGATGCAGAAGACAGATTCGTAATACGCAAGACATTTGTAGCTCCCTCAGGCGCCACTTGGCTCGGGCACGACACCGAAATACGCGACGTCTGGCCGACGCACTATGGATCGCGGGCGCGTATTTACATAACATGGCCGATCTGTGCATTCTGGGCGATTACATATGCGTAGCAGTACTGACGACCTCCCGCTCGTGTGGTACGTGGAAACTTTGGGAGGCATTGCGCCGCCCACCAAGCAGTTCCTCCACGTGTTCGCCAAAAGCAAGAGGCAAACGGCTTCTTACGCTCGGCCCCAGTGGGGGGTGCCCGCGCCGCCTAGCTCTGCGGACGGCGACGGCCCCCCCCACCCTTCATGTAATCAACAACAAATGTAATCATGTTTTAGGTATGTTGTTGGCAAATCAAGACACAGAGCTCACACAGGATTTCACAGCGGGAGGAAAGCGGCGAGTCGCAATTCCAGGGGTCGTTGTGGCGGGCCACCCTGTCCAGAGAGGCATGGATGCCAATCTGGGGTCTCTCGACCGAGTCTATGAAGCCCTGGCCGCCTCCCGGTGGTGGCAGAGGTTATGGAACCAAGCGACGGAGATGGTGCGGGGGTACGGGTGTTCCAGGGGGTCACGACACGCACCGACCCTTCACGAACCGAAAGGCTGCACCCGGGGAAGGCACAGTAATCCGGGCACGTGTTGGGCGCCCCATTCCGTTTAGGGCTAGGTCGGCTCAGGGCCCCGTCCACTTCCCTCCCGCCTGGCGCGTGATGATGAGGAGATGCCACCCAGGCCAGCCAGGACAGGGGCGGGGGGCGAGGGCGGAGGGCGGGAGTCCCCACATTCGCGCTGACGTGGGATCGCTTGTCATGTGAGAGAGTGCGTGGTGTTCTTGTTTCGTATCCGCTTTCTCTCTCTCGGTGTACCTGTGTTAGTGCAGTGCGCGGCCGCCCCTTCTTTTTTCTTGCGCTCGCCGCAACTGGACGACGACGCCGGCCGAGGATTATTGTACTCACAGCTCCGACGGCTCGAGCGTTTCCTGATGACCATCACCGTCTACTATTGGGGCCCTGCCGGCGGGATGAACATGTACGGGCGAGCCATCGGCATTTACGCGACGCTCAAGGCGGCCGGCGTCGCGTACGCGGAGGCCGGGCCGAACGCCCGGCCAGAGCTCAGCTCCTTTGCTCCGCCCGCCGTCGACTTGGGCGATGGCGTAGTCGTGGGCCAGGCGCCGGCTTGTCTGACTGCGCTGGGCGAAAAGTTCAACTTAGGCGGCGCGACCTTTGCGGAGAAGGCGAGAGTGCAGCAGGATCGGGCTCTCTCGCTGGACATGCGGCTCCTCACCGTGTGTATGCATCTCACAGCTGCCCACGCACGCGGCAGGCAATGCTCGACTTTAATGACATCTTCGGCGAGCACGCCAAGTTTGTGGACGACAAGGAACGCAAGGACAAGTGGTTCTCATACCTCGACAAGAAGATTGCCGCTGGCGGCACGGGCTGGGCCGCCGGCACCGCGTCCCCGACGATTGCCGACTTCCACGGCGTGTTTGCTTTCGAGTGGGTGGTCAAGAAGCAGATCGACTTTTCGGAGTACAAGAGCCTGACGGCCTGGTGGGACAAGATCAAGGCCTTCCCCGCCGTGAATGAGCTCTATGCCTCGTGCGTCGACGGGCGGACGATGATTCCCTGATCGCACGCGTCCGCACGCTAGCAAATGCCTTTCGTTTGCATTGGTCGCGGTTCCAGGTTTCGGGCTCCTTGCCGTCGCTAGCTCTAAAACTCGGCCCCTACCTACCTATCTGTGTCTCAACGGGTCCGAACAGGTTCTCGGCACCGGGCACCGCCTCGGTATACAAAATGCGCCTGCGGGCGGACCCTCACAGATCACAGATCACCTATCTGTGTGTGGCACGGGCGGGGACCTGTTCCTTTTTACCCATCTCACAGCAGTAGAGAGAAGAGAGGTGTCCGTTTTTATTTATTTTGAGATCTGTCTGGAGTTCTGGAGAGAGCCGTCGCGGCCCGGGGCGGTGCAGGGACGGGCCGAGAACCGCAAAGCAAAGGCTTTGGCAAAAGGAACGCGCGATTTGTGAGACGCGGCAGCGAGGACAGCGGAAAGCTGTGCGACCGTGGTCGTGCGCGCAGCACCCCTCGAGTATGATGATTGGCGCGTCCGCGGCGAGCTCACTTTGCCACTGGCACTGCATGCCGGTCGAGCCCGGCGACTTGGGCGCGAAGCGCTCTCCCCCTAACGGCACGGCGGCTGGTCAGGGAGGAAAACACGCACCACCTACCTACCCACTGGAGGTCTCTGGCACCTTATACCCCGCCCTACCTAACACCTCCGTGAAGACGCCCCCCCGCAATAGGTAGGTAGGTGGGGCACGGAGCCTGGCGGTTGGCGCCCGCGATAGGTAGGGTAGTACATGATGGAAAAAAGAATTTCGCCGCTCATGCCATGCTCATAACTCGGCACGCTGCAATCCTCGCCGCCGCCGGGCTGCTGCTGCTCACGCCAGTCGCGCTGCTGCTGCTGCTCACGCCAGTCGACTTGCTGTTCAGGCTCTGCTGTCAGGCTGTCAGATACGTGCTGTCAGACTGTCAGAGAAAGTGCTGTCAGCGCTGTCAGACTGTCGGGCACTGTCAGGCGCTGTCCGGGGTTTGCTGTCAGACTGTCAGCACCCAGGGCGCGCAGCAGGGGTCTTTTGCAATGCGCGCGTGCGGGCGCGAGCGCGCAGGGGAGGGCAGGGGAGGGGCACCTGGGAGCGGCGAACCGTGGATCGCATGCGGTGGCGCGCGTGCTCGTATCGCCATGGCTCGGACCGCTCCCGCTCCCGCTCCCGTATCCGCGCACGATCGGTGGTGGTCAGGGGGCGGCCTCCGAACTCAGGCGCGTCAACACCGCAGAGAGGGCGGACCGCGCCGAGACGGTGGCACACCCACCGTGCACGCTGCTGTGCCCCGCCACATCAGCTGCTGTATCACCGGAACCCGCGCGCGCGCCCGCCCCGACAATGAGAGCCCGTGCGCCCCGGTCGCGATCCACGGAGTGCGACAGTGTCAACTGTCTCCCGTCGCGGCGCGCCCTTTCTTTTTCAGAGGGAGATACCACAAAAGAATCGGCGAGTGGCTTTGGCAGAGGTTGTGGTGTGGTAGCGGTGGAGCGATCGAGAGGGTCCGGCGTCCGGGCGGAGAGTGCAGTGAGAGACTACACCCGTCAAGCTCAGCGCGATCAGCCTGGGGGCCCGCCCCAGGCTACTGCGTACTTACTGGGGCCTGGCCCTGTGGATTCGAGTAGATCCCACCCGTTGAACCTCCGAGCAGCCACCAGCTTCCTCCTTCCCTAAATATGGTGGTGGGGGGGGGAGGGGGGGGGGACCGGCGCTCACACGTTTCCGGTGCCGGTGGTTTGGATTCGGGTTCGCATTCGCCACGGTAAAACCTGTTCTCGCAGCGAATTTCGGGTCGCGAGCGCATCTTCCCGTACCGCACAAAGGTGTTTCGTACCACCGCCCGACTCTAGGGTACCGCCCGGATATTTCGAGAAGCACGAGGGTGGCGGGCGAAGAGCCAGCAGGAAAAAAGGCTTTTGGCAATTCACAAACACAAATCTCTCTTCAGAGGCACAGCAGAGGCATGGTGGGCGGCTGGCACCCCCAGGCTGTGCGTGCCGTCTTTCTCGCAGGCGCTTATCTCTTTCTCGGTGAACTCCGTAGACTGCGGCGACGTGCGTTGCGGAGCGCCCGCTGCACGCTCGTCGTGAAGCTAGGAGGATCGGCTGTCACCGACAAGACGTGCTTCGAGACCGTCCGTGTTGCAGCTCTGCGAGAGACGGCGTGCGCGCTATCGCGGTCGCCGCTCCTCGCCGGCACGGTGCTGGTCCATGGCGCGGGCTCGTTTGGCCACTTTCACGCTCGGGAGCACGGTGTCTCGCGCGGCACGGCGCACAGCGCCTTCTCGTGGCGCGGCTTTGCGCTGACGAGATCGTCGGTCACGCGGCTGAACGGCATCGTCCTCACCGCGCTCCTCGAGCAGGGGATCGCGGCCTGCGGCCTCCCGCCCTTCCCGCGCTGGGTCTTGTGCGGCGGTGCGCTGACCGACACAGACGCGCCGCTCGGCGAGGTGCGCAGCCTGCTCTCGCGGGGCGTCGTGCCTGTGCTGCACGGCGACGCGGTCTTTGACGAAGCCCGCGGCGCCGCCATCCTGTCTGGCGACACACTCGTCGAGGAGCTGTGCGCAGCCTAGACGCGGGAAGGACACGTGACCTTGAGGAGAGGCAGGACTCGGCTGTCCTCTCCGCCACTCGCGCCGCACTCCCCACGCACTCCCCGCCACCATCGCGCCACTCCTTCCGCACCCGCAGCTCTTGCACTCGAGACGCTAAGATCGGGTGCTCGACACACTTCTCACAGCCTCAGCGGCGAGAGCCCCCCTCTTCCAGGTGTGCCGCTCTCCACCCGACCCGCGCCGTCTTCCTCACAGGAAAGCCGCGCCTCCTAGACGCCTGCTAGAAGGCTCCTAGAGGGCTCCTAGAAGGCGCCTGCCGCCCTCCGCCCGACCCGCGCCGTCATCCCTCACAGACGTGGCCGGCATCTTCGACCGCCCGCCCGGCGAGGACGGCGCAGCGCTCCTCCGCCGGATCGTCGTCGGCCCGTCTGGCGAGGTGGTCGACTTGCCGCAGATGCGGACGGCGGCGCACGACGTGACGGGGGGGGTGGCCGCCGAGCGGAGCGCGCCCGCAGCTCTGCACGCCTTTCCGTCGTTGATTCCGGCCGCGCTTCTCGTGTGTAGGTGGCGGCGAAGCTGAGCGCCGCAGCTCGCGTCGCGGCGGGCGGGGTGCCAGTGGTCATTGTCGAGGCGGGGACTGTGCACGCCGAGGCTGCGCTGAGAGGCGAGTGGCCCGAGCGCTGCACAGTCGTCACAGGCCGTAGTGAGACGCGGCATACACGTGCATGTGCTTGATGCTTGTTGCTTCGGAGTAGAGAGACTACTGTAGCCGGTGAGCGGTGTACAGTACACAATACGCGCGCGGGGGTTGCGGAGAGGTGTTGGGTACCTCGCTCGTCGCTGTACACAGTAGAGTATCACCCCGCTGGGAACGTCCGGGTGTTGGAAGTAAAGATATAAACATTCTTTTTCATGCGTGAATTACGCGGACAAGGGACATGCTGGACCAAAACGTGATGGAAGGATAATGCGACGGGGTCGTCGGCGCTCGGGTGACGGGGTCGAGACACAAAACACACTCCGTTGTGCGCTAGAGGAGCGTTGGACCGCGCCCGCGGGCCGACCCGCGACCCCGATGCGTGCACGCAAGAAGACACGGGGAATCCACACAGGAACCCCGACAGAACAAAATGCGCCGAACGGCTCCCGTGCGCATGCGGCAGTGCTCGAGAGATGCGGCTGCTCGCGGGGGCGCGGCGCATGGGCATGCTCCTGGCCCACGCCGACCATGCGGGGCGGCGGGCGATCCTTCCTCTTTGGCCGCCTGCCCGCCTCCTGGCTACAAGAAGTGCAGGGCCACGACAGCAGCCACCGCCAGCACAGCGGCGAGCGGCGGGCCGTCGCGATCGGCCGCCTCCTCCGCCAGCGCCGCGCTCTCCGTGGCCGCCGCCGCGTTCACCTGCGCCGCCGCCGCCGCCGCCGCTCCCTGGGGGACGTACCCCTTGGAGGCCCAGAGGTGGCCGTGCAACACCAGCTCCGTCTCCTCAGTCACCTAAGACCAGGGGGCAAGGGGGCAGGTGCAGGTCTGCGCACAGAACGAGGTGGTGGTGGAGCGTGGTGCCGCGCGGCCCTCGCATCTCCACGTCAAAAGACAGGAGGTGGCAGGGCAGCTCAAGTGGAAGGGGCCCGGTGCGCGTGAGGTGTGTCTGGCTGGCTGGCTGTCTCTCCCTCGCCTCGAAGAATGGCGCGTCCGACGACTGCGGTACAAACCCTTCCGGCATCGAAGGCCGCGCCGCCGCCGCCGCCTCCGCCGCCGCGAAGCCTTGGGGCACGTACCTGTCCAAAGCCGGAGGGTGTGAAGAGAGAGGCCGTTCACAGAGCCGCCGCCGTCCCTGCCCCGCCAACACACCCGGCCGGGGCAGACTGCTTGGGCGGCGTGAGCAGCGCGGCCGCCCGCCGCCCCCGCCGTGCGATCGCGGCGGCACCCTCCACCTTGAGCGACGCAGCCTTGGCGGCGACCGCGTCCGCCGCCGCCGCCGCCGCCGCCGCGCCCTGAGGGACGTACCCCTTGAGCGGCGCGGGCAGGAAGCCGGGCAAGATGACTTCCGTCTCCTCGCTCACCTCGAAGAAGGCGAGCCGCGTCGCGTCCTCCGCCTCGTCGTACGCCTCGGCGTCGGCGTCCTCCGCCGCGAGGAAGAAGGCCGCCTCGTCCTCCTCCTGCGGGGCAGGGCTTGGGCGTGAAGGGCGCATGACCTCTTCGCGAGGGAGACGGGACGTGGCACCCCCTTGGAGGATGTGGCACCCCCTCGCGCCAGCGCACCTCGTCCTCTGCCGCGAGGGCCGCCCCGCCCTCCATCGCCTCGGCGCGAGCCGCCGCCTCCTGCTTGTGCGCGGCAACGTCGGCCAGCCAGTCGTCGTGCTCGGCCCTCGCCGCGGCGGCCTCGTCCAGGAGGCTCTCCACCTCCT
The DNA here is from genome assembly GCF_000372725.1 of Emiliania huxleyi CCMP1516. Taxonomy (NCBI): domain Eukaryota; phylum Haptophyta; order Isochrysidales; family Noelaerhabdaceae; genus Emiliania; species Emiliania huxleyi. The sequence goes on along the minus strand of NW_005198243.1, from coordinate 399,347 downwards.
TTGCCGCCTCTGCCACGTCGACCTGGAAGGAGAGCGCCTCTGCCTCGTCGAAGACCTCAGCCACCCAGCGATCGGCTGCGTCGGCTGCGTCGGCGTTTGGAGAGGAGAGGTGTTTAGTGATGCGGAGAGTGATCTCGCGTTTGTTTCCTGTGACCTTGAGGCCGGCCTTCTTTGCCAGCTGCACAAGCTGTTTCTTCGAGAGACTCTGAATCTCGGACGCTGCCGCTGCCGGAAGGCGGGCCTCGGCTTCCATGGAAGCCGCGCGCACGGCGGCGGGCTTTGTCAGCAAGGGCCTCGGCGCGGAGGGAACGAAGGCGGTGACGCCCGCGGCGAGCAAGAGGAGGACACCAAACATCACCGTTGGCTGATGACTGATTGGAGTGCGAAAAAAAAGCCCCAGCCACAGGGTACCCTATGAGGTGGCTAAGTGAGGGTCTCTGACCCACCCAAATAGTGCTCTTTAACTAACGGAGGCCTTTGGGGGCGACCCGGGGGCACCTCGGGGTCGCAGTAGCCCCTGACGGTCGAAACCGGACCCCGGACCGGTACACGTTTCGTGCGGTGGTGGAGTGGGACCGGATTCTCGCCCTTCTGGGCGCGGGGACGGGGCCGGGGGTGGCAGGCAAGTAGTAATATGCCTTTAGAAGGTCTCGAGGGACACACACACTCTCTCGCGCCCCCCCACCCACACGCTCTGGTGGTGAGGGCTCGACGCGCCCAAAATTCGGCGAAATCTACGCCGGACCCGCGACACATGGATCGCCCCACGTCGCGCTTCAGATCAGCCCCACATATGCCACTCTTTGTGTCGCCAGAGAAGCTGGTGCGCAGCCGAGCCCTGCACGCTCTGCTCCGCCAGCAATCAGTGTCATCAGCAACGGACACCTCTACTAGGAGATGGGTAAAAAGGAACAGGTCCGTGTGTGTGTGTGTGTCCAAACAAGGTACAAGCTGCCGAGCCCAAATCACTGTGAGAGTCGTGATTTCTTGTTGGTTAATAAAAATCTCTCTCCCAACATTTGACCTTGGGAGTCGGTCACTTGAAGACAGGTAATTGAGCTTTTTGGTATTTCGGATTGGGACTTGACCATTTGTGCATGTGACTCCCTGGTCTGTCATCAATCAAGCGACCTGGTCTGACGACCTGGTCTGCCAACCACCGCCACCACTGTGTATTTGGCTGTGTATTTGCTGTGTATTTGCTCACAGGCCAAAAACACAGTGTATTTTGTGTATTTGCTACCCCGACCCTGTGTATTTATAACATCTAGGTTTCTTAAGCGCCTGAGCTCCTCCCGAGGCTGAGCTCCTCCCTGCATCTCCGCAGAATATCCCTTGTAACGTGAGAGAGTGCGTTGTGTTCTCGTTTTCTATCGCTTTCTCTTGTTTTCCCACCCGGGGGGGGGCGGGGGGGGGGGACCCCACATACTTCGTTTGCTCCCAGACAGTTGTCCCGCTGCAAGCAAGGTGGCTGCTCCCTCTGTTCTCGCCGCGCCCTGCGCCGCACTTCTCGCCGCGACCTGCGCCGCAGTTCTCGCCGCGCCCAGATGGGCAATTGCTCCTCCTCGCCCGCGGGCCGCGATCGAGACTCCAAGGACAGCGACGCACGGCGAGCGGCGCCGCCGCCCACCCGCTCCCTCACCTTCAAACTCAACCAGCTCGACGAGCAGCTCAGCAAATCGGCTCCTTCGCCGGATGCGCAGCTGGCCGAGCGACTCGCCGAGCCCAAGAAAGTGCGCGAAATGTGCGGCCCGGCGGCATTCGTTGGCGGCCTGCATGCCGTGGTGGGCGCGGCAAACACCGCAGTCATGGAGACGATGCAGGAAGAGCACACGATCCGGCACGACAGCCGGGTGCCCTTTGTTTCGGATCACCTCCTCATCGAGACGACGAGCGAGACGGAGTTTTGGTTCGTCCTCGACCCCGTCGGCGGCCTCGGCAGGCTCGGTCTCGAGCGCTGGCCAGAGGAGGGCCCCGGTGCGCGCCGCAGCTTCGCCAGCGGCCGCTCGTCCGAGGAGCTGCTGGGCGCCGCGAACAAGCGGCAGCCGCTGCCGCACGCGGCCTTCTGCGAGCGGATGCGAGGCCACAACGAGATGCTGCGGCAGCACGGGCTGGCGGAGCTGCTCGAGGAGGAGCTGATCGGCGGCCGCCTCTTCACGGGGCCGATGAATGCAAAGTACCAGGCGGCGCTGCGGGCGCTCGATTCGGCGGACGCGGGAAGGCGGCGCAAGTTTGTGCAGCTCTGCTCCGACCCGCAGACGCTGTCGCAGTACGAGGCTGCGGTCGAGGCCGACCCGGAGGGGGCGTGGGCGGCGGCGCGGATGCTGTGCACCAGCTACTCGACCACTCTGCACGTGATCAAGTCGCTCCTCCTCCGGCTTAGCAAGCTCTCGCGCGCCACGCCCGTCTACCGCGCCCTGCACGGCGAGGCGCCGCTCGCACCTCACTCGCGAGAGGGGGGGGGGGGGGCACGGCTGCAGCGGCGAGGCGAGGCGAGCCTTGTTCGGAGCCGCTCTTCTAGGCGCCGCCGGCCGCGTTTTGGCGCGAGAGGTTCGGCGCACGTGGCGGTATCGGCCCCTAGATGCGATGATAGATGCGACGACTGCCAGGCCCACACCCCCGCACGCGGCGAGACTCGCGCTCGCGTGTCTTGGACTGCACTGCAGCCGCCTCCTCCCGCTGCACGACCTCCTCCCTCTTCTCCTCTGGCTCTCGTGTGCTGATGGAGCGTGCGCTGATGGAGCGTGTGCTGATGGAGCGTGTGCTGATGGAGCGTGTGCTGATGGGGCGCAGGTGTCGACCCAGGCTTCTTCTCCGCGTGCCCCGACCGCGCCGCCGCCGCCCTCGCCGCCCGAGGCTCGCCGCGTGTTTGGGGTGCCAGCCTTCCGCCACCCTCCCGCGAACCTTCTCGGAACTGTCCGGCAGGCTCGCAACACGCTCCCGGCGTGCTGCTCGAGATTGAGCAGGGCCTGGTCAGCCGCGGCGCAGACTTGGGCTGGCTGTCGCAATACCCCCCTCCCGACGGCGCGTGCGAGCTCGTGTTCCCGCCCCACACGGCGCTCGACGTGGTTGAGGTGGGCGAGCGGCTTGGGGGGTGGGGGGAGGGGGGGGGGGGGGTCTGGATCCTCTCGGCCACCTCTCGGCTACATCGGCTGCCTCTGGGCTGCCTCTGGCTGTCTCTCGGCTGCACTTCGGCTGCACCTCGGCTGCACTTCGGCTGCACCTCGGCTGCACCTCGGGCGGTCCCACCTGCAGGTGGTCGACGAAGGCGAGACGCTGGTCTTCCGCTGCCGCGCGACGGTGAGCCTGTGCGGCCCCCACCCGTCGGCAAGTCCGCGGGCCCCGGCACGGAAGCTTCTCGGGACGTTCGCATAGGTCAACCGGAGCGACCTCGCCATCGACAAGGTTGCGGGCAGTACCCTCGGGCGGTCTCGGGTGATCTCGGAGGATCAGATTGCCTCTCGCCATCGACCAGGTTGTGAGCACCAAGCGGGACGGGCTCAACTGCATCATGACCTCGATGAAGTTCTCTCTGATGCGAGAGATTGCCGACGAAGCCGACGCGCGGCTCGCTGCTCAGGAGATCACACGAGAGCAGATCTGAGACCGCACGAGATCACACGAGATCACACGAGATCACACGAGATCACACGAGATCACACCAGAGGCCGAGTCGCGCGCCCAGGCCAGCTTCCCCTGTTCGCCCTCCCTCCTTTTCCTCTTCTGCACCTCTCCGCACCTCTTCTGCACCTCCCCTGCACCTCCCCCCCCCTGCACCTCCCCTCCCCTCTCTCCCCCGCTCAGGAGTTCCACGCCCTCGTCCTCGGCCCCAACGATGACGGCCGCCCCTTCGCAACGGTCCGCTCGTGGGCAAACATCAGCGGGGTGTGCCGCACCGGCACGTTCCCAGCGCGGGACGGCTACAGCGGCGGCGACAGCGGCGGCGACAGCGGCGGCGACAGCGGCGGCGACAGCGGCGGCGACAATGGCGACAGCCGCGGCGAGTCGCCGCCCTCCCCGCTCCTCCGGCGCGACGCGGACCCGCGCATCTACAACGATGGCGCCGAGGCCGCGGAGACGCTGCGGGCCACGCCTTCCTTCGTCTGCAATGGGGGGCCAGCTCTCCTCTGTAGGCGTCACGTTCTCCGAGACGCTGCGGGCGATGCAGGCCGCGCAGCAAGAGGTGCTGCAGCGGCGGAAGAGGCACGCCTTCATGGTGGCGCCGCGGCCGGGCGCGCGCAGCGTCGTCCCGATCTCCGAAAGGAACCTTCTCGGAGCTTTCCCGGAACCTTCCCTCCTTGCAGGCGCGAGCGCCGTTCCCCTCGCCGACCTCGTCCTCGCCTTCGCCTCGGCGGAGCTGGAGAGGCTCAAGTCGCGCGACGGCGCGCCCGGCTTCGCAAAGTTCGCCGACGCGCGGCTCGCTGCCCTAGATGCGGGACGCAGATCCCAGATCTCCCCAGATCTCCCCAGATCTCCCCAGATCTCCCCGGATCTCCCCGGATCTCCCCAGATCTCCCCAGATCTCCCCAGATCTCCCCAGATCTCCCCAGATCTCCCCAGATCTCCCCAGATCTCCCCAGATCTCCCCAGATCTCGAGGCTCGAGACGGCACGTACCCACGCGATGCATTGAATACACGGCACGACACACCGCACTCGCGCTGACGCCGGTGTGCTGACGACGCAGGCTCGTCACAGGGCGCCCTCTCGAGGCGGCGCTCGGCAACGACACCCGTAGATGCCGATCCCCCTCCCGGCTAGCGGCTGTGGAGGCCGCCACGCCGCTGGAGCACGCCGTACGGTGACACCATCCACGAGCACAACGTCACGAGCACAATGGCCGTGGGCAGGTCAATGCGTGATGCCGTCCTCACCGCCCGCCCCCCCCCCCCCCTCTGCCTCCTGCGCGCAGGCATCAACCGGTACCTCGGCGTGGGCGACAAGTCCATCTGGCTGGGGATGGGGCGCGGGCTCGATGCGATTCGCGACGAGTTTGCGGCGAGCGGCACCGAGGACGACCTGGTCTGCCTCGAGTACGTGCTCGAGGGCACCGCCGGCTGCCACCCGAGAGAGTGGCAACACTCTGGCGGCAAGCAGATGGACGCCTTCTACGAGGGCAGGGAGGAAGACGGCAGGCGCGGCAGGCCGCTCTCGTACTTTGTCGAGCACCCGCAGGCGTGCGAGGCTTTAGATGGCGAACGCACATCCCCGGACTTCCTTAATGCCGCCAGGCGCTGGACAAGACACGTCTTCACCGCGCCCCTGTCCCCTCCGCCTCGCGGCGCAGGCTCGCGAGGCGGCCCTCCTGCCGGAGCACGTGGTCGCGCTAAGACTGTACACCACCGCCGCCTTCAAGAGCATCAACGACCCGCTGCGCAACCGCAGCGGCGCCCCGCCCCCCCCCCCCCCCCTTGGTCACGGTCGCCGTACACGAGTCGCGCCGTCCGCTGTCTAGCGTCCGCCGCTCGTGTGCAGGCGCGCACCCGTTCCCGGTGACGGTCGCCTTCATCAACGACGGCATCAAGAGGCTGCGCCCCGTCGGGGCAGGCGCCGCACCTCTCTCGACAGCCCCTCTCTGCACCTGGCCTCGGGCCCGCTCCTCTAGGCTGCGCGCGGTCGGAGCGGGCGCGGCCGACGCGTCGGAGCGGCGCGACTTTTGGCGCGGGCTGCGGAACGTCGCGCTTCCGGACGGCTTCCACCAGACGGGCGGCACCGAGTACGCGCCCCTCTCGACCTCGTCCGACCTCGAGGTTGCGCTGCACTACTCGGACGCGGCGCAGGAGCGGCTGCTCTTCAAGCTGACCACGGCGTCTTTCCTCGAGCGCGGCGCGTCGCTGCAGTTTCTCTCCGCCTTCCCGGGCGAGGTCGAGTACCTGTACCCGCCCCTCACCTTCCTCGACCCGACCGGCAAGGTGGAGACCATCACCACGACGTGCGGCGTCAAGTTCTCCGTCATCGAGGTCCAGCCGAGGATATGAGAGGCAAGTGAGTGAAGACAAGTTGCGGAGCCTTTGATTGTATGTAGACTAGATGCTGCTGTACCCACACCTCTTCGCGTATATACCGTACTTTAGGAGTGTTCGTTTTGTGCAGATAAGAGATGCGTGCGTAAAAACTCGTAGAGCCTTAGCTCCGCGCCGCGTAGGAGAGGCGCTGTACGACCCGTTACTGATACGTGTAATCTCTCGCACATTTTGATCGATCCCGCGCGAAGCTCGCGGCGAGACGTTTCTATTTTTCCTCCATTTGAGGATTGAGCTATCTCGTCCTGAAAGACCATTGCACGCTACTGTAGTGAGCGACGGTTCGGCGGCGCGCTACGCCGCCGCGGCGGCGGGAGCGGCGGCGGGCAGGCCGAGCAGGACTCGGTCGAGCCTCGCAAAGTCGTCCACCAGCGCGAGCAGCGGGAGCAACGGCGCGCCGGCGGCGAGCGGCGACGCCGCGAGAGTGGCCGCCTCGGCGGGCGCCACCTCGCAGCCGCAGTTTGCCGCGCAGCGCACGCCGACCACGCGCAGCCCCGCCCCCTGCGCGGAGCGGATTCCCGAGAGCGAGTCCTCAAACGCGACGCACTGCGCCGGCTGCAGGCCGAGCCTGCGCGCCGCCTCGAGGTACGGCCATGGCTGCGGCTTGTGCTGCGCGCAGTCGGGATCGTCGCCCGCGATGATGAAATCGAACGCGTCCACCAGCCCGAGCGCGGCGAGAGCCTTCTCAATGTACCCACGCGAGCCGCTCGAGACGACGGCGCACCGCAGCCCCGCCGCTCTCAGCTCGCGCACGAGCGCCACGGCGCCGGGCGTCGCCTCGAGGCGGCCGGCCGCGATGTGCTCCTCGAAGAGCTCGGCGCGCCGGCGCAGGAGGTCGTCGATCGTCTCGCCGGGCTTCAGCCGCCCCGCGGGCAGGTGCGCCTCCATGATGTCTCGCGGCGCGCGGCCGATGCACGCGTCGGTCCAGTGCTGCTCGCTCAGCTCCACGCCGAGCACGGCCGAAAACGACTTGCGGTGCACGTCCTCCGACTGGCACAGCGTCCCGTCAAAGTCCCACAGAGCGGCGAGGCAAGGCGGCGCCGGCGACGGACCAGCGGAGCCACCACGCAGCGCGAGGGCGGCGGTAAGCCGACGGTCGGCCAGCAGCGATGGCACCTTGCTCGGCGCAGCGAGAGCGCACCCGCAGAGGGCGGCGCTGAAAATGGTGCGCTTGCGGGCGATCATGCGGTGCGGCTTCGGAGACGCGGGCGCGGAGCGACACTTGGCCAACCCACCGGGCAGGAGGAGGAGGAGGGCTGTCTGCTATAGCCGCAGCCACTCCCAGCTACTCGTGTGAACCGGTCCTACTTCGCTACGACGCTGCGGCGGGCGTGGGGCGTGCACTTTGCGCGCGAGTTCGCGCGGCACCGCATCCGACGCGTGGTGTTCGTGGGGGCCCCGCGGCGACAGCCGGGCAGGCCTCTCGCGACGGCCGATGGAGACTGGCCAGCGCTGTCGGCGGGCGAGTTTGCGGCGCACGCGCTGCGCGTAGGCGGCGCGTGGGCGGGCGGCCCGCCCGGCCGTCGGTGAGCACCGGACGCGAGGGTCGGTCGGCTCTTAACTAGCTGTATATAGTCGCGATCTGCCGGCGTGCGTATGAGCTCACTAGCTAGAGCTCACACTAGAGGCCGTCATCGCATTCGCCTTCCTGGGACCCAGCGCTGACTTCTGACTGTCGTTGCTGTCTCTCCCCCTTCTCGACTGTCTGTGCTTGTGCGTCTTGGGTCCGGAGTTGTGCGTTTATGTGAACCTCTCACAGGCCAGCGCACAGCGCCAGGAGGTATTTTCTGGGTGAGAACGGCGTTCTCTGGGTAAGCTCAGCTGTGAACTTCCCAGTTGTTTGCTCTTGCTTGCGCGTGGCCCTTGCGTGCACGCCCAAGCTCGAGCGGCATCACGCAGAGCGAGCTCTGCGCAGGTCCCGCGACCTTCTCGGGCAGGAGCCCACCTCTCCTTCCCTCCGTGCGCCCAACGATATGGGCAAATCCGCGCCGAAGCGCGCTTCCGACGCTGACCAAGACGAACGGCCCGCAGAGGCCAAAGCTGGCTCTGGGCAGGAGCCCCCCCCCTCGTGTTCTCAATAACAAGGCTGTGAACAGAGTTCGTACTCCGAGCAGGAGGGAGCTCCGCAACTCGAGATCCCTCGAGAGTTCACGCGGAGTCGGCTGGGGCTATACCATGGCCACCCGGGCCACCATCCTCAGGGCGCCTCCCTCCATCCCGAGCAGCGCACCCGCCATCTCCGCCTCCGCCATTCCCATCAGTCGCAGGAATCGGGGGAGGGCGGCCGGCACCGCTCCGTCGGGAACGGCCTCCTCCGGGACCGCTCCAGCAAGCTCGTGTAACGCTTGCAGCGATGCTGCCGCATCTTTCGCCTCCTCCCCGTCCCCTACAACCTTGTCCGACAGGGGCAGGAATGGCATGGAGTCGGGCTGCCAGCGCACCACCCTCCATGGTGCCATGAAGTCCACCACCCCGCAGCACGTCTGCGCAGTCCACGCTAGCGTCCGCCGGTCCCCGCCCCCATACCACGTGGGGGCCCATCTGGTCGGCGCGCCTGACCCTCGCCCCCCCGTCCCACCCGCCACGAATGCCAGCCGCCGTAGCTCCTCGGTGCCCACCGTCCTGGCCACGTCGTCCCTCCTCGGCGCAAAGAGGAGCACTCGGACGTCTCGAGGGTTCATTAGTCGGGCGTGACGGCGAAGCACTCCCGGTTGGCGGCACCTCGGTGGGCGGAGGGGGTCCTCTTCACCCCCTGCCCAAGCGTGGGTGTTCGCGTAAGCCGACTCCGTAGCGTTGGTCCATCCCGCCGCGTGACCAAAGGCGATCGTCCCGGCCGGGAAGAAGAGCACCGCGTCCACTGCCACCTCGGTGTTACTCAGGTTCTGGTAGGCGCGGAAGGACTTCGGCTCCCCTTCTCGCGGCGCCTCCTGGACGACCATCACCACCCGTCCGCCCGCCTCCGCCGTGGCCACCGCCTTCTTATACACTCTGGTGAGGGCTCCTCGCCCATGTTCGTTGACCGTGACCAAGACGTTGTGCGGCCACGGTTGTGACTCCCATCCGGACGAGGTGACGTCATCCACCTCCACCCCCCACTCCCCTCCCGACCACGCCCCCCCACCACTCTGGGTGCGGCCTCGAAGAGCGTCGACATAGTGAGCGCCGAGGTGAGCGCCTCGCCACTCAATCTGAACGCGTCCCTCAGCCACGCCCGCAGCTCCGGGACGATCTGTGCCACGATCCGCAGCGGGCCACGACCCCGCTCCCGGACCGCCTCGGAACACACCCGGACAGCCGCAGCGGGCAACCGCTGCGCTCCAGGCCACGTCCGACTCGCCCACACCGCAGCGAGGCAAGTCGCTCTCTCCGGAGTCATGCCGTGGCGCAGCCCCCCCGTGTGGACAGTCAGAACCGTGGGGTCCTTGCCCATCTCAAAGGCTTGAAGCTGGCGCCACACCCCCGCTGGGGGGCAGAATTCTTTCGTGTTCCGTTCAGACTGGACGCCGTCCCGCAACGCCGTTTGAGGTGCAGCGCCCTGCCGCGCCCGCCGCCCAGCGCAAGGGCCGGGGCCCCGCGCCGCTGAGCCCGCCCCCCGCCACTCCCTCTCCCTCCCCTCCCTCTCCCTCCCCGCCCGCGCGACGCGTGCAGGGGCTCGCGCCGCCGCCCGAGCCGCGCCTCCGCCCTCCCCCTGTACTCTGTCGCGGCGCGATCCCCGGCCAGCATGATTGCGCGCCACCGCGCCCGCGCCGCGCCCTGCCGCGCCACGCCCGCGCCAGGGCTCCGGCACTGCGCCGCCCGCTCCGCGCTGGAATTGCCCATGCGGCCGCCGCCGCATCCTAGGACGCGCGCCGAGAGGCGCTACATGGTCGACTTCAATGAGAGCGAGGGCGAGTCGGCTTTCTTGGTTGTGAGATCAACAAAGGGCGTCTGGTTCGACAACCCCCACGTGTTTCATCGGAGCCTCGCAAAGGTGCCAATCAGCTTTTGTTTCGCGGAGGGGGCCCAGGTTCAGACCGAGCTCGGGCCAACGGCTTCCGTCAAGGTCGGTGGCTACTTCGCTTCCAGTGCGGAGTATGAGGAGTGGTATCAGCGCCGCCGCGCGAGCCTGACGCTGCCGCCTTTGCTCGGAGCTGAGGTGCGCACTTTTACGCCAGGCTCGGCCTTGTCCCTACGGTGACCCCGTCTCCAAACATTTACGTTTCTCCCTCGCGCAGGCGTGCGGCGTCAAGAACGACGTCGTCGTGAAGGAGGAGGCCGCCGCCGAGGAGGCCGCCTCCGAGGAGCCCGTCGTCGCCGAGGAGTCCGCCACCGAGGAGGCGACCATCAAGCCCGCCGCCGCCGAGGTGTCCGCCGTCGCCAAGGAGGCCGCCTCCCAGGCCGTCGCCGAGGAGGCTGCCAAGGAGGTCGAGAAGCCGGCCAAGACCGTTTCCAACACGCCCGTCCCAGCGGCGAGCGCGCCGCAGCATTCTCCTGGCACTCCTCGCTCTCCCACCGGTAATAATCTCCCTTCCCGCGTGCCCCTATCGCGCTTGCAGGACACCACCTGCTACCCGGGCCTGCCCACGCCGATGGCGGCGGGGAAGAGCGGGCCCGCGTCGGCCCGCAGCGGCTCCGGACCGGGCTACGTGGACGGCGTCGAGGCTGCAGTCCGCCGCCTGGGCGAGAGCGTCAGCTACCAGGCTACGCCCGCCGACGGCAAGAAGTCGCCGTCGCCGGGAGTCCCCACCTCCGGCGGCATTGCGCCCGTGGCGCCCAAGCCCCTTGGCGCGGGCGCGGGCGCGGGGCAGGCTGAGGCCGAGGTCGCCAAGGAGCGCGAGCACTGGGAGGGGCGGCTCAAGAAGGCGAAGGCCGCGCTCGATCTCATTGCCGATCAACGGAAGAAGTGGGCGGACTTGCAGTCGCGGCGCTCGAGGAAGTGCCGGCGCAAGGCAAGGCGCTGGGGCAAGCCGAAGACTGGCAGGAGCCACGGTCGCGGCCGCGGCCGCCGCCCGGACCGGCGCCGCGAGCCGCAGACCACGTCCGGCAAGGCGCCATTCGCCGCTGGCACATGCGGCGCCGTCGCTGGCACATGCGGCGCCGGCGGTCGCGCCGCCCTCAAGGCGGCGGCCAACTGCGTGCAGGGCGGCTACACGAAGGCCGAGGGCGCCTTCCGGTGGCTGCTCCTCGTCTGCATGCCCGCCTTTGGCCACTGCGCGTCCGCCGTGCCTAGCCCGACGGCGGTGGCCTCGGCCTTCTCGTCTGCCTACGCCTCGGCGTCCTCGGCCTTCTCATCCGGCGTCGCCTCGGCGGCGTGCTCGGCCTTGTCGCCCGCCGTCGCCTCGAAGGCGTCCTCGCTCGTGAGCTGCTCGCCGCCTCTCATGCCCGCAATCGTGCTCATCCTCCTCGCCATCGCTTGCGGCGCCTCCTGGCCGACCGCGGCGAGCGGAAAGGGGGCTCGCGGCGCGGCGTGGGCCACCTGCCTTTTCGCCGCCACGGCGCGCCTCACCGGCACGGCGGCGGCGCCTGCAGGCTTCTTCGCGAGCGCCTTCTCGTGGCTCGCGGCGGGTCCGCCGCAGGTCGCCGCGGCCGCCGCCCTGGCCGTCGTCGGCACGGTGATGTGGCGCCGCAACTCAAAGGCCCGCCGCCTCGGCTGGTCCAGCCTGCTCGGCATTCTTCTCTGCTTGGCCACCGTCTCTGGCGGCTTGGTCACCGCCGCTGGCGGCGCCGCGCTTGCTGCATCCTCAACTGCGCTGCCAGACGTCACTGCGCTTCCGGCGAGCCCCGCCACCACCACCCCACCTCCGCACCCCGGATGCCCGCATCTCCAACCCCTTGCCGCCCTCCTTAGGCCGTCAATATGCACCCGAGGTGTGAGATGGAAAGCCGGTGCACCACAGACCAGCAGCGGCGCTTGTTTGACAAGCGAGTGATCGTGCCGCGAACGCTTCTGCTCCAGCGCGGGATTGTGAACCAGCTCGCCAGATTTGGGAGTGTGGTGCGCCAGGCATGCACCCAAGGCTTCCACGTTGCCGGCCTCCTGCTCACCGACATGCAGAAAGCCAACGAATCGTGTGATTGGCGCTCTATGGTTGCGCTGAAGAAAGTGCCAGAGTGCAACTCGACCCATATCGTGCCTTACAGCTGTGTCAAAGCAGCGAGCATGAGGGCGGAGGGCCGCGCATCGCCCATAGGGAAAGATCAGGCGCATGGTCTTGCCTCCTTCCTCAAAGTGAAGCCGCAGCCATGGTATGCGAGTGAGCGGAGCTTTGACCCGTACCGCGAGGCCTTCGTCGGCGTCCACCTAAATTTTGACGTCGATTGGATCGCCTTCATTTGCCACAAGGTTCCGCCAAACTGGCTGTGGGACGCGCAGGGATCCATCTCATTGGGGCTCTTCGATCAGCTGGGTCCGTACACTGGGTTTGTGCGAACATCCGTGATTACACCTATCGTGCGGCAAATGCAGCACCTCTTCAATGGCAGCCTTTCCGGCAAGCCCGTTGTTGTGGCAACCCCGCTGGGCAAGAAGTACAAAGAGACGGCTTGGATTTTGCGCGAATTTGAGGCAGAGGTGGCCCTCGTCCTTGGTGTGCGCGTCATATCGGGTAGCAGCAGGCTCGCAGAACGCGAGCTCAACGCCTTGGCCGATATGCATGTGCTGGGGCATTCCAAAGCCTTTCTGGGCTGGAGAGGCTCAACTTTCTCGAGATTCGTTACGGAAATGCTCCCGGCAGGCATCCCGGTTGCGACCTTTGCCCCCCCTTACGGCGACTGCGCTCGTCATGTGCGGCAGAAATCCGGGGATGACCTCTTTGAACAATTGGACCGATCGTTCCATGCCGCCGCGAAAAGAACAGCAACTTTCGAAACATCTTCCATAAGCCCTCAAGTGCGCCAATCCCAGCAGCACAGCCAGACAGCTTGCAACGGTGCCGTCGCCGGGTTTGAATACAGGGCAAGCTGGCTCGAGCGAGAGTGGACGACACGCCCGATTGACACTGGCAGCTACGGAATCTGCACCCTCGCCCGGAGCCCAGCTCAGCAGCGAGGGGTTGCACAGTGGTTGAATTACAGCCAGCGAACCTGGCTGACGGCAAAACACAGCCAGCGTTTGCGTGGGCGCTCAGAGCCGCCCGGGAGGTTGGAGGGCGACGTCCTCTCCTGGATGTCGTGCAGCGACAGGCGCGACCCGATTGAGCCACTGACCGGCGTCGCGCGACACCCAAGAGCGCCTATTGGGTGTGCGGACACGACAAAGGAGCAGGTACATGCAAACGAGTTCCTGTACGATATCTCGCACCTTGTGCTGCACAACGAGTGCGGCGGAGGCGCACGGGCGCCACCCGGCAGGAAAAGTCTCTTCTTCGACCTGGGCTCGGGCCATATGTCGAAAGCACCTGTCGATCTCCAACATGGGGCTGGACACTTTTCGTCGGTGCCGCTCTTCATTCAGCTCTACAAGCAAAACTGCATTCACTTTCATTCTTTGTACGCTTGGGAGGCGAAGCCCGTCTCTGAGGTGTCCTACTGGGACAACGTGCCTGCAGCTCTGTCAGAGAGGCTGTATTTCTTCAATGAGCCCGTCCGGCGCGTGACTTCGGAACCAGCAGGTTTCAACGCACTGCGGACATTGCAAGCGATAGCGCGCCCGATCGACTTTGTAGCACTGAAAGTCGACTTTGACACCCCGAGTGTGGAAGCTCCCTTGATGGAAGCCATTGTCGATTCGGAGGCCTTGTTGGGCCTCATCGACGAGGTCTTTTTCGAATACCACTTTAAGGTTCGGCCAGAATTTGGATGGGGAAATAGGATGAACGCGACGGTAAACGACGCGCTGCGGCTCATGCAACGACTTCGCGAAAAGGGTGTTCGGGCGCACTTTTGGATTTGAAACAGACTATGCGGTCCGCCAGCGTCGTGCCAACTTGGGCGAGCAGCTGTCCAATGAAGCTTCACATTATTTGGTCCCCGAACTGCCCCCCATGTAAAGGGAGCGGAACCTGAGTTGCACAGGGGTTGTGCGCCAGGCCCTCAGTAGACAAGTGTTGTCATCAACAGAGTACAGGATCTGACCTCACTCCTCCGTGAGGGCGCTGAGATGTGAGAACTCAAGGCTGAGTTTTTGCTCCACTTTCGATGCCGGCCACTCGCGCTCTGACCTCGGGGTAATGGTAATCTCTAGTCTTTTTTAGAATTCAAGCGAATGCATCTTCGATAACGGCACGGCGACCGTCCGTTCGGTTGGACGAAGTTCGGTTGGACGAAGTTCTCCCGGGTGGGGTAGGGGAGAAGTACTCTTGAGGGAAACATTGGACCGTCAGGCCCCGGGGACTGGCCAGCCCGACTAACACAACCTTCAGGAACACCATTTTGCGGTCCTGAGCGGCCGTCTCGGAGCAGAAGCTTCCCTGCCTCCTTAGCCATGTGCTGGTGAGCTCTGCGGCCCGTGTAGCGGCCCCTTAGCCCGTCGCCCGGGCACATGGCGCCTTCACACCGCTCCTCGCCCCCGTCTCGCAGGCCAAAATCGTCGACATCGCGTCGGCACTCTCTACGGCGCGCCTGGGCTCGCAGAGGGCGGCCTGGGCGGTGCAGGGTGGCTGGGCTGCCCCCCTCCCGCGGTGCGCCAAGCCTCGGGGGTCGGGGAGACCATCTCGGGTCGCCGAGGGGGCGGGTCGGACGCCCGATCCGGCTGCTGGCCGGAGGACGTCGCCGGTTCCGCGATTTTGGGAGCCCCAGTCGCCTCCAGCCGGGCCGAGCGGCGCCAGCTGGTAGCTGGGGCCGCAGGGCGGTCGGGCCGACACCGTATGCTAGTCGGAGTGGATTGTCTAGGGGTGTAAAGGTCGGTAGAGTGTCCGTTTGTAGCCTCCGGACGGGCTCTGGTCGGGAGCCCGCCGGGCCGGCTGAGGCTGTGTGTCCGTCCACTGTGGACCCAGTGATGGCCTAGGAGCCCTGCACGGACGGTGTTTATGCTATATAACACCTAGGGACCGCGTGGTGGGCGGCGAGCCGCGCATCGGCCGACAATGTGCCGGTGTACGCGTTTCGGTGACACTCAGGGCCCGTTTTGTGCATGACCTGTCCCCGCGACTCGTCGGCGTCGTGCCGTCGTGTGTGCCGTCGGTGGCGGCTGGCGCCCCAGCTCTCGCAACACCCAGGCAAGACGCAAGCCGCAAGCCCCGCAACGCGCAAGGCATATGAGATGTGCGAAACAAATACAAAAAAAGTTGCAATAACCTTGAGAGCACAGTACCTCTCCTGGGCCACCTCTCTCCAACTCCATCTCCCCCGCAACCCCCCGGCCCCGCCGCCCCGGCCCCTGGTGGCCCACGGACCGCCGCCGAGGCCGTGTCCGCATCACTCCCACGGCGCCCTGCCGCCGTGCTCCTCGTCGTCGCCGCGCAGTTCGCCGCTCGGCGTCGACCAGCCGACCGCCGCCTCGTACAGCGACCCAATCGGGCCGGGGTCGAGGAAGGCGTACTTGGGCTCGCGCTGCGCCGTCTGCTTGAGCAGCTTGATGTGGTCACTCACCGGGTGGATCGAGTTAGCCGCGATGGCGCCCGACGCGGCGGCCGACGGCGTGCCGATCCCGGGGAAGCACGAGTCGCCGCAGCGCAGGAGGCCTACGAGGAGGCGCCGAGAGACTTCCGAGAAGGGCCCGAGGAGGGCCCGAGAAGCGGCGGGGCGAGAAGGGGCTGCCGTCCACGGGCGTCTTCAGGTTGGGGAAGGGGAAGGGGAGCAGGTTGGACAGCTTGCCGGCGAAGGGCGCCGACGTGCCCGCCGCCCAAGCGAGGCCGTACGTGCCTAAGGCGGACGCGTCGTCGGCGCGTGATGGACACGGCGCGGACGAGTCGCCCAGCCGAGGTTGTGCTCGCGCGCCGCGGTCGCGGCGAAGGAAGGCCTCGTGCGCGAGCGGCGAGCCGACGATGGAGAACTCGACCCGCTTGCGCACGTCGGGGATGCACCTGGGAAGAGGGCCGAGGGGTCGAGGGTCCGGGAGGGGGACGGGTCGGGGGTGCGGTGCTCCGATTTCCCTCCTTCCTTTCCTCCTCCTTCCTCTTTCTTCTTCCTCGCTATCCTCCCTCCCCCTTTCTCTGTTCTTCTTGTCTTTGCTTCCTCCTCTTCTCTTCCTTTTTACCTCCTTCTTCTCTTTCTCTCTCTT